>NW_010145138.1:0-15752 GCF_000699245.1 Pterocles gutturalis
TTATTTTATTTTATTTTATTTTATTTTAACTGTTGTGCAAAACAAATGGTCAAACCAGTAGCTAAAGTAATTAACCTCAAGAAAGTACACAGAAGGGAGAAAACAGCCAAATGTAAAGGACAGTTGTGTCTTACTAATCTACTATAATTCTTTGCACATCTCAACAAATAAAAGCAGATGTACCATTTTGGTTTAGATATCTGTGAATGAACAGCACAAAAAAAAACAAACATAGAAGGGTTAAATAGTGAGGTAACAAAAATTGATAATTATGCTTTACTTCCAGATGAGTGAAGGCTGTAGGGAATTATGCAGGGACTTAACAACTCATAGTCACCAGAGCAGCACAATGCTACGTGAAGACCCCAGATGCCAAATGCAGCCTGATGCACGCTGAGAGGAATGCCACAAATACTCAGGCATACCTCACACAGGGTCTGACATGCATTAAAACCAGTCTGAAAACAAAAGCAAAAGGACTTTTCTATTTTTCTTTCATGCTGAGAAGCACTCCTGAAAGCAACCTTTGATAAAAACATTTTTTTAAAAGATTGCAGAGAGAAGACTGCTCGTACTGATCTGCTTTGTGGTCCTGTGTCTGACTTGTTTTATACCTTGAGCTTGGTGGGCTTGCTCTATGTGTCTGCAGAACCTGATTGCATGACATCCTGCTCCATTGGCCATGACTGCTGGCCAACAGTGATATGAATAAAGTTGCATGAAGTTGAAGTACTACTTGAAAAGGGATCTGAGGATTTTTTTAAAAATATGATTATAATTAGCTGACCACCTTGGATGACCATGCCATAAGAGATCATTGAGACAGTTGGCCCTCAACAAGGATGAGGGGCTTAGAAACAGGAATCCAATATCCTTTTTTTCTTAAATATAACTTTTAATATCTCATTTTCCAGTGTCATAAACTAGTTGTGAAGGGAAAGATAAGGAAATGTCACTTGAAAGATTACTCCCTAATTGTCCCTTTAAATGTTTCTTGGATTTGCCTTTGTAATGTTTGTCTCTGATTATACTCAGAAATTGGACACAAGGGTAGACAGATCCTAGCTCTACATGAGATGAGAATTCCTCTTATTCCCAACAAAACCTGTCTGTCTGTGTTCACCAATTACACTAGATAGTTTATGATCGCCCTAAACTGCAAATTATTGAGTTGTTTTTCAGCTATTCGGGTCCATTATGCAATGGTTTTCCCAGGGAAATCCCAGGATCAGAGCAGAGCTGCACATGGCTGGGAACTTGCTCCTGAGTTCCCGTCTCCTTTCCAACCTCTCTGCAGCCTTATAAGCAGAGGAGGAAAAAAATCTCCGCTGGGATGCTGGATTCGCCAAACAACAGGCGTAATCTGGTGCACATCACGGTCCCAGATTGAGGATCGCACATGACCCCCAGCAGCCTCGGCATCTCCCGCCATCTGCCTCCATGGGCAGAAGTGAGAATGTTAATAAACACCCAAATGAAAGGAAGTTGTTGGGTTGTAATTAACATATGCCATTAGTATCTGTGCCTTGGCCGGCTGCAGCAGACAGGCTGAACCCATACATACAAATGAGTGTCTGCCTGAACTGCGGGGAGGGGAGTGAGAAATGATTTCATTGTGAGTGTCTGGTGCTGTCAGCAGCTTTAAATCACACGGGTACTTACTAACAAAAACAGTAACAGCCATTGTGTCCTAGAACAATAATACAGCTTTTAAAACCTTGTTTTACTCAATAAACAGTTCTAAATGCTTGCTTGCCCTCCTCTTTTCAGCAGAGGTGCTTAAATTAAAAGTTATTTCAAGGGGGAAAGATAAAGGCCTGGCCCACCAAAGGTATTTTTGGCATGGTCCACCTGCACCTATGACTCTTTCACAGCTCTTCCCAGTGCTGCTGCCAGCAGGACAGGTGACAGCGGCAGTCCCATGGGAATCGCCATCATCCACTTCCAAAGAACACCATCAAGGGTTTCTAGAAGGTCTGTAATGAGCCTGGAGCCACCGGCACTGGCCAGGACTGTTTTGCTGAAGCAAACAGTAGATGGTACTACTGTTTTCATCACCCATAATTACCTTTGTACGGCTGTGAACTGCCTACCGCACCTGTTCCTCTCTCTTAGGGGGCTGAAAGAGAAAATGCACAGACAAGCCCCTGCCCATCAGCACTGCCCGAGACCTCCCCGTTAATTATGATCACTCTTTGCTCCAAGGAGATCTGTCAGGAACTGAAGGCTTAGCAGGTTTTATCCTCTCTAAAAATAAAGCCTCTGTGAATCAAAAAAATAATGATAATTTGTAGCCCTCAAATATATTGCTGGAAGTTAATTGTTATTCTTTTTTTTGCAATCGTCTTAGTCCTCCTCTAGGTTTTTAAATGTTTATTCACACAAGCGATTAGTTCAAGTACCATCACTACCAAAACCAGTAGATCTAGGACTGCAAACGTGATTCTGCTGAATTGCTAAACTGCGGTGAAAAACAACAAAGTCAGAAATGCCTGGGCTGTGCTCCAAGACACGGGATTTATATGATCACATTTTGCATCTTGGTTCAGTCTGACAGAGTATTTTCCTACTTTCTATGTTAAAAGAGCTTCAAAGGTCTCTGCAGGAGTTTCTCTTTGGAGGCATTTGAGATGGCAGATGATAATTAGACATTTCTATAGCGCAGAAATTATTTTCTTTGCATTTCCCAGTTTGCAGGCAGAGCTGTGGTCAGCAACCCTGTCTGACTCATCCTCCCATCTTACTGCTTTTAAAACCCCACAGTTCTCCTATTTATTGACTTTTTTTAAAGTCTTACTGTCTCTGAAAAAAAATCCTGTTCTGTTGTCCTTGCTTCCACCTTTCCACAGCAAAGCTGCCGCTGTCTCCAGTGGAATTTGTGTTTGAGAAGGCACTGCAGAAAACCTGTAGGATTTGTCCTTGGTCAGTAGGTCCATCTGGATGCAGCCAGTGGCCTGGGAAAAGCTGCGGGACTGTCCCCTTCAGCTGGCCCTGCTCCAGGGGAAAAGCTGAAGGCCAGACGGATGAGGGAGCTAGCAAAGGAGTTGTTTGGTTTGATGGTTTTCCCAAACTTCACAATAAAATCCTTAGAGGTGGTTGTGGCGATACACCCTCCCCTGCAGGCAGAGACGGACCAGCCATTTTGGATGTGTCCAGTGTCTCTGGATATACAGTGGGGCTGCAAGTGGGGGTCCTGGCTTTCCAGCCTGTACTCCCGCCTTAGACCTGATGTACTTCCCCCATTTCCTTCCCACTTTACATCATGGTGTGGGCAGGAGGACGTTGCATCCACCCTGCATCCTCATCAGGACCATGCTGTGGTTGTCCTCACCACCCTTCACTGTACCTTCATCAGTCAATGCCCTCTACTGGAAAGAAGACCTGGGCTGCCACCCTGGTTCTCCAAGGACCCACCACCAGCTCCTGGCCCTACCTGGGGCTAGAGAGAAGTGGGGAGGCTGCACCCCATCCCAGGGAGAGCAGCCAGCCATATGAGCAGGCCTGCTTTGGTGTCACTGCATCACCACACTGCAAGATGGCACTGGGAGGATATCTTCAGATTGAGGCCTTAACACCTGATATTAGAGGGGAGAAATATCCCCATAACACCATGTCATGAAACTACTGTTTCTTGCCAAAAGATGGCAACAGCATTTATTCTACCTTTGAGATACAGTGGGCCGGGGAAAAAGTGCTGGATTTGGCACCTGCAGCTGGAGCCCAACTGTTCTGAAGCCTTCAGCCATCCTGGGAAGAGACATCAAAAGCTTTCTTTTTAGAATCGAGAAAAAGGTTATAGTCTTGTACTGCGTATATCTTCCCTGCATGATGTCCCACCACCTGTAACAAGATTACCAGGGATAAAATTCAGCTGTTTTAAACCAAATTCCCAGATCAAGACCTAGATCTGACTGAGCTTTCTGGAGCTGGTTTCATTAGTTTTTATCCACAAAAACTATTTTCTGGATGTTGTGAGTTTTCTTCAATCTTTTGATGATGCTATTTTGACTCGGGAAGCCATTCCACCCAGAAAAAATTGTTCAGCTACACAGACCTCAAAGGCATGAGAAGAAAAGGTTGCTAGTAAAAAATTCCATTAGGAAGTAGATTTAATCTTAAAATATGTATATTCATCATTGCTTAATATATTTAGTGCAGTGCCTAGGGCAGCCATTACGTGAGGTGGGGATACAGCTCCAGCCTCATGCTTTTTGCTCTCCATGGGTGTGACTTCCACCAGCCTGAGCCAGGGCTGTAGCTGAACTGCTACCCCCTCCATCCTCATCCTCCCATCGCCTCCATGAGACAGCACCGACATGTGCCTGGCCCCATGGTGTGCACCTTCAGTGCAAGTAATGGGTAGTTGTTTTCTGCTGGTCTGGCTCATCCCACCCCCACACTGCCAATGAAGCGGGGACCAACGTGCCATGGAGCCACACCCTGGACATTATGTGGGACTCCTGTGGGATGCCCTCAGCATCCCTCCTGGGCTTTTCCCATGCTCCAAGATAAGCAATCTTGCATGTGAGATTTGTGGAATCAGTCCTTATGTTTCTACTGGGTGCTTTCCACATATTATGATTTCATGTGTTTTTTGGGGTTTTGAGGAGAAGTTTGACCATGCAGCACAAGGTAGTAAGTAGCTCTGTTAGCCTTGGAAACATTTCAATGTTTACTTTTCCTTTATTTGGCATATTTAAAAGTATTTCAGTGTGTTTCTTCATCCCGTTTTTTTGCCATAGCTGAAAATACACATTTATAATTCCCAAAATAATGAGTGATAAGCCCTAACACACTGGAAACTAAAGCTGTCATGCTTTTCCCTAATATAAGCCATCTGCCATAAAACACATGATGGGCAGGCATAGGTCAGTTTTGTTGACCTGATGCACCTGTGCATGAAAATGCCCAGAAAGGCCCATTCACTAATCTGGAGATAAAAACTTCGACTCCTGCGTTTCACAACTTTGTGATAACAAAGCATGAAACCTCTCCATGAAAACTTCCCAGCCCCTCTGCTTTGGGTCATTGCCCCCCAGAGCCTTGCTGGCCACCCTCCAGGAGCTGGTGCCCCCAGTGCCCTTGCTGGGGGGCAGGGCGGGCAGCAGCTACTGTTGTCGTGGGCAGACCCCAGTGCTGGAAAAGTTGGGGCGACGGTGTCTTCCCCATGAGATGCCACCTCTGCTGCACCACCAAGAGCTGCTGATCCAATAGGCAGATGCCAAAACAAGGCCAGACCTTCTGCAACAGGGAAACCAGGTCTTCATCTGAAAATACTTTGTTGTGTTGTTAACTATCTTTACATAGAAAAGGGGGACTTCAGGAAGAAGGGAAAAAAAAGTGCTCTCTATACTTTTTAATTTAATTAGAGGAAGCTAGAAGGTTATGGAGGCTGGTATAAGAAGCAGAGCAAGACAAAAATACAGAATCTTTGGTATTAACATCTTTTCTTTATGAAGGTCTTTTTTTGCTGTGAAGAAAAGCTGAGGATCTTTGTGATTTGTTTGCATTTTTGTAAGACAATAAGGTATCCAATTTCCAGTCTCTATAAGTCTCACAAATTAAGTGCAAGCATCACCGCATGATGGGTCCCATAAGGCATCATCATCTGCAATCACAGGGTTATATAAAAATCTTGCATGTGATTTTTTTGTAAAAATTTTAATTTTCTTTCCAAAGCTATGACTCCCATATATACAGAGAGAAAAATAAAAAATATTAACAGGCAACAGGGGTTTTTTTTAGAGAATGGGTACTTTTTAAAGCCCATTTCCTAATTTTGAAAGGAGGTGACTCATGCTTTCTTGAACGCTTGGATGTGACAGTACCGCTTGGTAGCACACAGACACGAGTGCAGCAGCTTGAAAACCCCAGTTCATGTAAGAAACAAACCAGTGTCAACAGGTGCCTTCTTCCTCTGCAGTGTGGTTGTCTGACCATGTGAGTGTGTATTTTTAGAGACGACACAAACCTCTTCCCCCAGTGTCCGTTAATCAACCTCTTCCCTTAAACACAGCTTGCACATACATAGATAGCCCTTTAGCTCTAGGAGGTACCATGTTTTTCCCAGGATAAGTGTGTTATGAGTAAATTCTTCCAAAGGGAAAGGTGAATTCTGTACCCAATCTGAACTTTATTTAGGTTATTTGTGTGGAAAGCCTTAATTCCTGGCTGCCACGTTGGAGAACCTCCAGATGACTTGGCTTCTTCCATCACAGGCATGCTTGTTGCTTTCAGGAAACTCACCTCCTTTTAGGTGGTGTCACAGGCCGAGTGGTGGGAATTGCTAGTCACCTTTGAAATTATGGCTCTTCAGGATTGTCTGTGCATGAGGATGACCAGGAGGGCAGCAAGCTGAGGGCTGTGGACACGGGTGGCCAGAGGAAGGAGGTTGCTAGTGGCTGCAGTGCTCCTGTCCTGCTGGAAGTCCTTCCATTGAGTCTTCCTGGGAAAACAAAGGCAACCTAAATTTCTAATGTAGCAAAATGAGCAGGGGGGAAAAAAGCCTACTTTCGAAGGCCCTTTTTATGCCTCATTAAAAAACTGAAAGCAACCCAAACGAGGTCTCACTGCTCAGTCCCTCTAATCTCCTTAACTTTGTAATGGGTTTGTTTGTGTTTTTCCCCGTTTTGTGATGGCGATAAGTCCTGACAGCCATAAGACAGTCTTTTTGAGTCCCCGGCTCCACATTCAGCAGTAAGGGCTGAGGAGCAGGAGCTGTGCCTCCTTCCACGTTCACCAGGCTGGAGACCGACTTTCTGCCCCAGGCATTTATCCAGGTACTTAGCCACATTTGCTATTTTGCCATGCGATCTCCAGCACAGCCTGCATCTCAAGGGGCTGCGACTCCATATCTGAACTTAGGAAAAAAGAGTAAATACTTTTGGCATCATGTCGCAGTGGCTGCTGATGCTCAACAGAAACAAAGAAGCCTCCAGCAGCCAGCCAGAAGAGCTATAAATGTCATGGATTGGCCACAGTAATATTAAAGAGCCACACTCTCCCACAACCCATAAAGTATATATATAATTCAAAATTTATTTGATCTTTCTGACTGATTTTTTTTTTCAATATAGATCCATTTTGACAGTTGTTTCTTCCTCACATTTTGAAATAACAGAAACAAAGAAGCCTCCAGCAGCCAGCCAGAAGAGCTATAAATGTCATGGATTGGCCACAGTAATATTAAAGAGCCACACTCTCCCACAACCCATAAAGTATATATATAATTCAAAATTTATTTGATCTTTCTGACTGATTTTTTTTTTCAATATAGATCCATTTTGACAGTTGTTTCTTCCTCACATTTTGAAATACTTTGGTGTCACAAAAGTCCATTTCTACTCAGAGACCAGATGTGTCCTCCAATAACAATTATGTAGCACAGAGTAATAAACTTATTGTTTAGCCCAGTAAATCAAGCTGTTTAATCAAAGAAGCCAGGCTGTTATTTCTTCGTTGCACATTTATAATGCTTTGTTTGACTTCTTATACCTTCATGCATATATACATACATACGTACACAAATATATCTGTTTCAATGCTTTGAGCACTGTGATCTGCAGCATGAGAAGAGTGACCCCATGTTGGCAAGAGGTTGCTGATCCATCAGAAAAATGTCCATCCATGCAAGGCTGGGTCCCAGGGCTGAAATCTCACTGAGCTGGAATCCCCAGGGGTGCAAGCTGATGCTCCCACGGCACCTCACCATCTCCCCAGCAGGAGCAATGCTTCCCTGGGACCTGCAATGTTGAGCAGCGGATGACTCGGGGGACGTGTCTGCTGCTGCTCCAAGCCACAGCTGCAAAGCAAATTGTAGGTGTTGGTCAGGCAGGAGAGAAATTTAGGGGGTGCCCTGGCTCCCAAACTGACATAGCTTGAAGGGTGGATGACCACCAACTGCTGGGCTTAGGAGGAAGTTTAGAGCAGCCAGAAAAGCCAATCCACAAACATGAAACATTTCTTAACAGTCAGCAATGTTTTCCCATTGATGCTGGCAACCAGGCAAGGGGGGTGAAGCTGCTTTTCTGATGATCATACAATGACCTGCTTCTCCTTCTCCAAAGCACAGTGATAACCACTTAAAACCCTCCTCTCCCTCCTGCAATGTCGTATTATCACCATTAAATGCATTTCCATTGTATTATTTCTCTCTGGAGCACTCCTGGATGGGCAGTTCTTCATCTTGTAGGCTTCCAGCACCAGGTTTAGCTCAGCTAAGCCTTTCCCTATATGAATAGACTGCTGGTAGATAAAAACACATGCAGGGGCTGTGTCCTGACAATAAATCCTGGTTTCTGCTCTGAACATCCACCTAGCCCTTCAGAAATTTGTCTTCCAACCATGCTTTTGCACAACAGTCTTCATTCTTGTCTTGAAGCTGCCTGTTGCAATTTTATAACATACTATAAGAATAGGATATATTTAGTTCTTCTTCTGGGACCTGGCATTGCAGAAGGCCTCCGCCCTCTGTTTTCTGGCTACCTTTAATGATACCTGACAGCAGGCAAATAGCACTTGACGTGCTACCCCTTGTCTGTGCCTGGCTATTTAAATTCTCATTTTCACCTCCTATAGCCTTTTTTTCCAGAGTGAGCTGCAGAGGTGAACTCATTGGGCGCAGACAACCTGCACTGGAAATAATGCAGGTTTTGAGTACACAGCTTTTTGGGTACAAATTTTACCAAAAGCTAATCCAGGCCACTTCCCCTACCAAAACTGCAGGCTTAAAGCCATTGAAGTTTCCATGCTGCAGACAGCTGCCTTAGGTCATATAAAAAAGCCTGATGAGCCCTTCCAAGAGGCAGCCACCAGAGCTTCCTTCTGCGTCAGCCTGGCTGTCCTCTGCCCTGGAGATAGGCAGTCCTGGCTCCCGAGGCTGAAAAAGTGTGGTCGGTTACTGCCAAAAAAGAGAGAGCACTAAGAGTCAAGAGATTCAGGCTTGTTTCCCAGATTTGAAACAGTTGTCCTTTATGGCCTTGTGCAAAAAAACCACTTTTTTCCCGCTTGCTTTGGGTCCTTATCAGGAAAACGGGAACATTTCCTTACTCCCAACCCCTCCTGCCCATTGGAGGGGTAAGTTTTACAGGGAAGGAGCTGGGTCTTGCTACTAATGGGTACAGCACAACCAGGTCCTGATCTGGGGGGACTGGGGGGCTGGCAGGATCATTTTCTGAATGCAGAGAGACATAACTCGGCTTTAAGTTTCTTTAAACTCCCTGATAAACCTTCAGGAAACAGCTACAGTTTTCCTCAAGATCAACAGGGATCATATTCTGCACCGAAAATCCACCCTAGGGTCACCAGAAGTTTACAGTCCTGCAACTTTAAGATGCTTTGGCTTCTATGGTGAAGGACATGGTTTTATGGGAAGTGAGTGTTAATGGGAGGAGGATGGCTTTCACCTGGCAAGGCAGGCAACCAGCAGCAAAGCTTACACATTTTTGCACTGTTTTGTCTGTCAGTGCTACAGCTCTCAAACCTTTGAGAAGGACGTCTTTTAGTTCCCAATTCTTTTTGGTTTCTGCAATGCCCTTCAAGAAATTATAATGTAAATACAACCAGGTGATTTTCTCGCATGGAGCCTCCCTCCCAAGTTCTTAGTACATGGATGAGTTTGGTTTCATGCTGGGAAGCATGCAGCTCTTCCACAAATTGCTTATCAAGCAGAAACATTGCTGTGGGAGGAGAAGGTTTTCCTAGGTATTTATGTCAAGAGATCCTTCCTTGGACCAGGTTTTGATGGGAGATTTTTGGAGGAAGCAACTGACCTGCATACTGCCAACCTGTGCTGGTGGTGGTGGCATCGCGCTCCAAAAATCGGTCATCTCCGTGTGTCTGGTATCTCCACCACCGGTGAGGTGCAAGGTGAAAATTTCTGCTAGGGCTCAACATAGCCACAACACAAACTGCCCAGAAAAAGAAGCACTTTAATTTCAAAGAGACTCTTGGATGTCAGCGTTGTGCATGTCCCCAGTGAGAAACAAAACCATTCGTGCTGATGTGCCAGTCAGGACTGCAGCCAGCTGAACTTGAGAACAGGAACAGCTAGATTTCAGTGGGCTATTAAAGTGCTGCAGCCAAAAGCCATCATTGTGGACCTGCTCACATGCCACAGCCCACGGCAGAGGATTATCTGCATAATTACAAGGATCACAGATCTTGCACTTCCCTTGTCAATGAACACTTTCCTTTTGGGTACAGTACGTTCCTGCAGATTCCAACGATAAACTCCTCTGATGGTCTTTGCAGTCATCTGATTTAGCTACAGAAAAATGTCCTAGCACTGAGCTGGAAACGCAGCTCCCTGCCACATGAATCTGCATGGGAACAGGGCGTGCTCAGCACGTTCCATCCACGGATAAGCTAATCCTTTCTGCAGATAAAAACTGCCAGCAAAAAGTAGCCTGAAAAAGTAGTTACTGAGGTTGTTTATTTTTTAAAGGATGGATAAAATTTCAGAGTGATAAAATCATTTCCTTGAAATACTTTCATTCAAATAATTTACTTCCTTTTGAAAGGCTTAATCTTTCCTTTGCTGATTTTTTTCTGTTAAACTCCTAAGCAGGGTGAGCTAGGGCAGAGATGGCCCTGATCTGAATGTGGGGATGTGCAGCTACAAGACCATGTTTTGTGATACAGGAGCACGTGCCACGCCAGCTGGAGCTAACGTGCATGGAGGGGGAATGTCTAACACCCCACAGGCCCCTCCAGTAAATGTCGCATTGTGCTGGTAAATGTCTCATTGTGTTAATTCACAGGAGCCCTGTAGAAAACAACAATGAAAATCGTTGTGTAGCAGTACTGCTCAGGCTGTGTCCGTGGCTTGGATCAGGTTGGTGGGCTACACCTTGCAGGAATGGAGCTGGTGAGAGGTGCAAAGCTTCAGGCTCAGGGCTGGAGCTGGGGGTTTGTTTTTCAGTGAAGACTGAGCTTCTTTGATTAATCGCATGTAACTTTAGGCAAAACACCAAATAGCGCAAGATTTTCTATAAAGCCACAAAAAGCTGGCAGAGCTGGAGAAGTGGTGAAAAATGAATTGTTTTTTCAAAGTCACACAATTACTTTGGTAAGGTTGGAAGCCAAAGCCTGGAAAACTCTACAGACCAAAAAAATAAAGCCACTGGAAAAAAATAAAGGGCACATCTCTGACTTAAGTGCTGGCCTGGACTTCATAGGGTATTCTCTACTCCTGCTGTGAAGTGCAAGCTGCCTTCTGGAAAGCAGATTTGCAAACGGGAGGATTTAATCTGACAGTGATGGAAATCAGTGAAGTGCTGTGGGATCGTGCAGGGAATCCAGCACCGGTGGGCTTGTGCTTGCCTGTGGGATCTGAGAGCCCACTGCCCTGAGGCTGTCATGCTACTGAGTTGGTAGAGAACTATAAGGGGAAGCATGAAATGTTACTCACAAAATAGATCAAAGGAGAAAGAAATGGCTGAACCTTCTCCCTGGGCTGGCTGGCCCATGTGCAGCCTGCAGCATGTGAGGACATCACATCCAGATGTCTTTGGCCATCAGACTTCTTACAGCCAGTTTGATGAACAGTGCCTTTCCACAGGTGTTTTGACTGAGCCTTCTGCAGATGGGGAAACAACAGCAATGAGGGAACAATGATTCATCATGTTTGCTCCATAAGGGATTTTGTAGGTTTACCTGGCAGAAATGTGTGTGTGAATGCAGGTTTATATCAGTCTGGCATAGATTAAATGGGGGACAAAAGGAAAAAGAGGGGATTAATGCCTCCTTTGCCCCTCTGTGTTAGCCACCAGATGTCAACACTTATCGCTGTTCCTCTCTCAAGTGAAAGTAACGGCCGTGTTACATACTCCCTCCCAACTCCTTCAGATGACTGGAAGCTGCTTACATCTATTTTTGTGTTTTCTGCTAGCCCATTTCCTAGTACTCCCAAAGCACCCAGCAAGCAGAGTACTCTACAGATCTAAAAGATGGAAAGATATATGAAAAATAGGTGAGGAAGCTGAATTACTGCAGCAGAAGCTTAAAAGGATTTTGTGGAGCTGTCATCCCATTAATTTTCCACCAGTGTAATTCCACTGATGTAAACAGCAACTAACTCATCTAGGCAAAAATCCTAACTAGAGTTGAGTCCATTGTTGGAAGATGGTGAAAGGATGGCACCTCCACAAGCTGACCAAATTGCATGTTTCCTGGAGAAAACTTCAATAGAGAAGGAGAAGCAAACACAGCTAGAACTAAAGTAAATAGAAATGCAAACATATCTGGACAGGGACTGATCTGAGACCGAATGAGAAAATCAAAGTGCACTTCATGGGACTCCTGGAGGGCCAGGAGACAGGTATTTATCCCTTATCCCACAGAGAGGACAGCAAAGTAATGCCTGAAAAACAGGGGTTGTTCTTGGAGTAGCTGTGTTGTTGCAGCTTGGATGGTCTAGGATGTAAATGAGGCAGAGCCTATGGGGAGAGGTAATCCCTGCCAGTAGATCATCTGAAAACCATTGAGGGAAAACAGCACATAAGTCTCCTGTGGGTACTCCATCAGGCACTCGTGTAATATAAATTGTCTTAATATAAATTACATTAGGAGAACTAGGTATAAGTGCCTGACAGGATGATGGCTGGCAATTGGCTTTATGCAAAGGCAATAACAGCAGCGATTCGGTTGTAACGCTGACAGTGTGAAGATGTGAGCCAGGCAAGGATACAGGGAGAGGTAATATTGTGCAATCTATATATAATTTAATTGTGCAGCCAGATACAGGATCTCTGGTCTGTCATCTCCTGGGACAAAACCATGTAAAGGTTTGTTGTTTCTATTCCAAGACCTTCCAGAATAAATTACACTAGCAATGCAAAATGAAATCAATAATAATACAAATGGGTGGCTACAGTTTATGTGATTTCTATCTCAATTTTTCATCTTCGATAGCTTTTTAACAAAGCTTAGCATCAACTGTTCCAAGCAAACTTAAAATAGGAACTGATCAATTTTCCCACACTCCAATAAAACAGGTAAGCGGTCTTATGAGTTTTAGCAGATGAAAAACACTAAACCAAAAAGTGAAGAGGTTTGTCCAAAGGCTCAGGGGAAGCTTGTGGCAGAGCCTGAGACTACACCTGAGGCTTCTTAATGCCCTACCTGCTATTTGGCCACCTGGCCTCTCCCTCCTCTGAAGACACTAGCATAGGTGCTTGCACGGGGTTTGAGATCTACAGAACACTCACAATTGGCCTAAGTGGTTTCCCACATAAAAACCCAAGTGAAAACTTTGTGTCTGTATTTCTGAAATTAGGAGCTCTGTAACAGAGATAACTAAACTAGCCTAAGGCACAGGAAATCCCTCCTCTCTGACTTTTGAAGTGACCCAAGTAAGTTTGAGCCTTAGTCTCATTAACCCCAGCTTCCCACCACTAGAACAGTATAAAACCATGAAACAGGAATGTTACTAGAAGAAACCTGTGCAATATTCAATGGTATCTCCTTTATATACATACATACTGTGTATACAATGAATATATGGTGTGGCTACCTCAGCACCAAATCCTAACAAAAAGGGAGAAGCTATCCTTCTCAGATTTTTTTTTTTTACTGGTATCATCCTCTGATTTCCCTATGCCCACCTTCCACCCATACAGCTTGTTTGTGTGTATGCCGCTCACTGAAGTGTTTGCACAGTAGCTGCTGCCTGTGGATTTCTTACTTGCTTCAGTAATGTGAAGAAAATGCAACTTGTGGCCCGTAGTGACAAAAAAAAAAATTCCAAAAGATTCTGGTTTTAATAAAAAACCCTACAAAAATGCTTCCCAAAACTCAAACCAGTTTCTTCTGAGGAGGTTTCTTAAAAAAAAAAAAGAAAAAAAAGAAAAAAAAAAAGAAAAAAGCATCTCCCACACCTACTGTAGCCCAGATTCTCTGTTCGCAGAGCTGCAAAGCATAAGTCATTTCTAGTCAGCACAATTACAGCCATGTAAAATTGCTGCTGCTGAGAGCAGGGTCACAGACCTCTCGGTTACAAGCTCACCTATGCAGATGACAGCTTGAGAAGAAGGGTAGGTTGCAGGGGAAGAGCCGGCTGCATTTCAAAACAACAGCATTAGGGGGCTTTGACACAGAATATTTGCTGCTCTTTTTCACTGGGACTGAGTTATTTCTCTTTTTTCACGATTCCATGGTAAGCCAAAGATACCAGCACAGTTGAGGGAGCCCACTGCACAAGCTGCAGCAATATTCAAGCAAACGGCTAGAGCTTTGCTCACCAAATAGCTTCTCGCCTGCTCCCAGAAGTGAGACCTGTCTTGTTTGAGCTCTTACAAAGCTAACTAGCCCTGTTCCCTCAGGTAAAGCAGAGCAAAGGCAGGAACAAAATGGTAAATGAACTGCTGAATTAGATAATCTACCTTTGGCAGCGGGCAGTGTCTGAGAATGGAGGATACCTTCTCTCAGCAAACCAAAGAAACTTCATTAGCAGTGAGGGAATTGCATGTTGGCTCCTTGAAGCCATTGAACACAAAACTTTCTGCCCAGCTTTATCCCAGCTAAAGGCAAAAGAAAGCCTCAGGGATGTTCTTGGAAGCCACCTCAGCTATGGGCAGAAGCTGACAATGCAGCAATGACTCTCAGAGTAATAATCGTGAGGAGAAGTATAGCAAGGCTTTCGAAAGTGAAGAGAGGAGCAGCCGGCCAGTAGACAAACAAAAAAACAAGAACAAACCAAATACCTGAAAAATGAAATTAAAAAACCCAAACAAGTCCTGCTCACCTCCAAGGCTAACTCCCACTGTCCTGCCTAGGTGCACCTGTTTGGTGCTCTAGGAAACAGACTCTTCCTTGGGCTTTGAGGACCCACATGCTAAAAGCTGAGTACTAATTATGATTGGTAAAAGATCTGTTCATCATTAAAAGTCAGTTTCATGGGTTCCAAACAGAAGTGGCAAGCAGCATTTCCTTTGCACCATGAAGGCACAAGGGAAAAAATATTGTTTCACATTTCTCTGTAAGTAGAGCCAAAGGGACTCAGAGGGAACCAGCACCCTGTTGTGCTACAAGACAAACCCAGAAGCCAAGGGAGACTTCACCCAGGCAGTGTTAGGGACATGCATAGGCTTGGGACTCAAGAAGCCAAATAGCTCCCGAAGAGAACAAATGAAAAAAAGAGACAGACACACTAGTTTATGTAATTTGTATGTATATTATTCCTTACCTTATTAAGTCTGATTTTAAGTTGTATAATTACGTAAAAATATCCCACTTTTCCCCTCTACCTTTGTCTTGCTTGTAGTGCAAACCTCAGAGCAAAGCCAAGACTTGGAGACCACCAAATCTGCTACGATGGGCCTTTTGAAGAATAACTTGGATAGTTCCCAGGAGCTGGAAGCAAGTGTATGAAGCCGATCTTGTTGCCAGTGCAAGAACAAAAACATTTCCCTCTGCACTGGAAGTTCAGGATCCTGAGAGAGAGAAGTTGAGACAACTTCATACAAAGCATTATCTGAAAAGTGTGAGACTGTGATTTGCAGACCAGTCCTTGCGGGGCAGACTAACCCAAACTTTATCATGTTCAGAGCTGTTTTGAGACAATATGCATTTTTTTCTATCTGTGTTTACACAATCTTCAATTAGACCAGACCAAAGAACTTGAATTTGTGACTGAGTGGCCAGTGTGGCTTCTGGAGAAGTAGACAAGCAGGATGTCAAAGCCAGATACAGCTGCAAAGGGGGCAGCTGCAGAGCTTCCCGTGTCATCTTCATAGAATCATAGAATCATAGAA
>NW_010145139.1:0-11587 GCF_000699245.1 Pterocles gutturalis
CTATCCCAGCTGGACCCAGGACACAAGTTCAAGGATAATATTGATGCATAATCTAATGTATGTAAACACAAATAATCAGGAAGATCTCCATGTTGAGTGTGTTCTGGAGGAGGGTGGCTACACACATGGCAGTTGTCTTGTGATCTTCCCTGGGCTTTTGGCCTCAGTCAAAATACTGATCTTTACGGGTCTGTCTTCTGCCCAGTGTGATGTTTTTATTGTTGTAGGTGCATTTATACTGGTGTTTAAAAAAAAAACAAAAAAACCCAAACCAAACAGGAATGGGCATCTCATTTTTTAAATAACCTTCAATGTTAAGACATCTTGCCTCTCGATTATTTAAAGGTTTGATTCATGAAACTGATCAGCTAAAGTCTGGGTTTTAAAAAAGGTTAATTACGGTTTAAGATTCTTGTTACAAAACTTTGAGAGTTGTGTTGACTAGTATCTCACTGAAAAGGTTAAGGGAAACTTGACTGTCATATTTAAACAGTATGGTTTAATGAGTCCTGTGCCCCATGACTGCTGCCAGCTGTCCACAGGCTGCAGGAAAAAAATTTTATCCTGTCTTGATGTGTAAAACTGGCTTTTTAAGGCAATGCTTTTCTTGCTGTTCTTCAGAGTGTGAGATTGTCTGTGGCTAGAAATGAAACACTGGTTATTTGTGCTCGTGCTGGCCTTGCTTGTATGGACTGACTGCCGGATGGCACTGGGAAAGAAATGCCCTCATGCCCCTCCTGCCTACGCCCGCCGCTGGGATGAACCTGGGGAGATCTCTCTCTCTCACACAGAAATCTTATATATATATGTGTGTGTGTATGTATATTTATATATCTATGTACATATATATAAGAGGATCAAATGTTCTATGTCAGTTCCTCTTATTGACGGTAGAAGGACTGGTTGTGATTCAGATTTTCGAAGATCCTCCCTGTGAAAGCTAGGGCAAGGGGAAGGTCTCTGCAGAAACTGCTGCACACACGTAACCAGCCCGATGCACTCGGTCGGGCTCATCGGGACAGAGCTGCTTGTGGAAGTTATGCAGCTCAGGCAGTGTATCTTGCTCTGTATTCTGATGTCTGCGGTGTCTTCCAGAAGGATTTCAGCTGGCATCAGTATGTTTTGAAAGACAGGGTACTGTGAGGCCTTGATGTTTATCCTGGAGCAGAAAATATAAGGGGAAGTTGTTTATTATCTTGGTCATGTGAGAAGGTGATTTGGGCTGGATTTAGTGGATGTGAGAGAGGAAATTGAAACACTTTACAAGGTCACATAGGAGCCGAGAAACCACTGCAGCATTTCCTTCTGTACCATTGACAGAGGCGGCAGTGGGTCTACCCTCCATCCTCTCTGGAGAGAGAGAACTCTTCGCCTTTCAAAGGTGCATGCACAGGACATGGGTCATAGCTGAGACAGGCAAAAAACTGGCATTTAGTGCATGTGCTTTCATGAAAATAACCTGCTGGTATTGAGAGGAAGCAATACTGCATCTGCTGCTGTTGGTAGTACTACAGTGCCGTCACATTTTTCCATTCTGATAGTTGGATTTTTCTTTCTGAGGAGAACTAGTTGGCATTTTAGCTGTGTGCTCCTTTACTGTGGTTGCGCTTTGTGTGCAGTGGTGTGCTGCGGCAGCCAAGGTGGGTGGATATCGGGGCCCAGAGAAGGAGGCAGCGTGATTCACTCACTCTGATTGCTAATCAGAAAAAAGTTGACCAAGTGATTTAATGAAGTCTAGTGAGATTGAAAAACAGCACATTCAATTTCTGCTTTCCTCAATGGATTTTAAAAAACAGTGGTGGTGTTTCTTGCTACAGGGATTTTACCCAAAACGAACAATAGAAACCTAAATTAAATTATGTTTTCTGTATGATCCTATAGATGAGATTACAAGTAGCTTGGAGTTGCTTAAATTAGACATTTAATGATACACATGTGTGGTTTCCCCATCAAGATGGCAGTGAAGCTCTTTCATACTTCATGACTTTTGTGCACTTAACTAGAAACGCAAGAGTTACATATTGGTGCTAAATATGGGATTATTTTTTTTTATTGGTAGTGAATCTAAGCCTGTAGTGGGTTTCCAGAGATTTCCTCTTGTAGGCATAAAGCCAGTGTTTATTTTTTTTTGTTTTTTCGATGTATGTGATGTGTACTCTGAGCCGTGGTTATTAATTGACAGATGAGTTACGCTATGATGGCACTTAAAATGCACAACGTGTCTTTCTGAAAGCAGTCGTTGCTATAGCAACTTTCCAGTAGGTCACTGCAGTGTTGGGTGTGTGTATGATTTGGCTGTTAATGTAGACTAATACTGATAGAAAATGAGAAATATGAGAGTCGGAAAGAAGGTAGCCCTTCCCCCCTCCCTCTCCTCCCCCCTCAGAACCAGGGTAAGATAATTTTGTGGAGAAAATGCTTACTGAGGGTATTGCGTGTGTTGGCAAGAAAACTGGCTGTTACCTGCTGTGATTGGATGTTTTCTTTCTATTTATGCAAAGATCACAAAAAAAAACCCGCAAGTTGCTTTAATCTCATTCTGCTTTTTTCTTTGACATCCTCAGAGTTTGGCTAGGAAAGGAATACATGTTCCGTGGATTCGAAAGCAATGTGTGGTGCTTATTGAACATGAAAATCTACTTTTAAAGACAAAGTACACCTGTATTGTATGCTGGAAGTGAAAATTTTGAGAAATCACTTCTTTTTGCTCATTTGTAAGATGTGTCAGCAAGGTACAATGCATTTCCACAGCAATTTTGGCCAATATAACTCTGGTGGTCCCGTTCTCCCTGGCAGCTCCCACCGCTGCCCCAGCACTGGTCCTGTGCTGGTGTGACCGAGGGGTGAGCCAGCTCAGGGACCTGATCAGACACAAACAACTCGAAAACAATTTGTAAAGTTGCTAGCTGATTTCCTGAATTGTGTGAATGGGCAGAAAGGCATGTGCCAGTATGGCCAGAGGAGGGAGGAACCACGGTAGCGGCAGGTCGGGTCAGCGTACGTGGATGGCAGTGACTGGGATTTCACACCGACTTCTGGTTTAGTCTGCTCTGAAATTTAACTAAAAGTACTGCACAGAGGACTCTTCCCCGAATTCTTTGCATTTGTATTCTTCTCTGAAATAGTTCTCTAACAGTCTCTTCTGTTTTTTTTTTTTTTTTTTCTTTAATAGCACTATACTGCTCTAATTAGAGGACATTCATGTGTCTCGTGCCCAGCCCATAGCCAGGCCATTGTTTTCAGTCTTGAATTAACACTGCCTTAAGATATTAGAAAATTGATTATTTAAGGTAACACATTCTAGATTATGATAAATAACAGAATTGTTCTGCTGTCTGGGTGGGAGCAGTGGGAGATCATGGTCAGGAGTGGAGGGAGGGCAGTAGGATTGAGCTGCTTGCTGCCTTCTCCTCTTTTCCAGTGTCTCCTGTCTCTCCATCCACTGGCCTGCTGGGGGCCAGACCAGTATCAGTGCTGCTTAAGGATGGAGTAGGAGAAAAGAGCAGGGACTGCAACCCATCAGATTGGTTCAGCCATCGTATGAAACCTCATCCCAAGACTCTCCTGAAAAAGAAAATCTCTATTCCACGTTGTTTGTTTCCCATCCCACTGCTGATATGTAGTCATGTTCTTTGTGTTTTCAGAACTTGATTTGTCAAAGTGCTAAGTGTTGATTTAACCTGTGGGGGGAAAAAAACCCCAAAACAACACTTTAATGACATTTTTTTAGTATTTAAATGGTGCTTGAATGCTTTATTAAATGTGCTCATATACTGTGTACTCTGGAGAAGCTTGCTCTAACTTTGCCTTGAGGGTGAAGGCAATGCTTATAGATTAGTGTTTAAATTTATTTGAATAATTTGTAGGGAGATGGAGGTAGGACCAGGTACAAGAAAAATGAAAGCTTGTATCTTCCTTGTGTTTTCTGCAGGGATTTTTCCTTACAGAGGAAATGTTCTGTTACTTAACTCCTGGGGTTACTGTTTTCAGTTAGAACTTGCTCTTTATCTCATGGGAGTTGAGAATCTGTGTAAGGAAATGCTTCAAAATATTCCCACTCTTGCTCTTACAGCCTGACAATTTCAAGTATCCGTTACTGTATGTATTTTCATGTTATGTAACTGTCTAAAAGATACTGAAAATCCTCTTCGTATCTTTTCGAAGTGCAGTGTCTGCAAATTCTGCAACATTTAATAATGAACAGTCTGATACCTTCTCTGCAGAAACAAAAGCCATTAAGTCTTACAGGGGAAAGGAACCTCTTGTGTGCATCAGCTGCTGGAATTTCCCCTCTCACTGCAGAGCCTCAGCTTCTGGGGGTGGTAATTTCTCTCTTCCAGAGCCTCTGTTAAGTTTCACTCATTTTTACCAGCAGTGCTTACACGAGCTGTGCTTTTTCTATTTTTGGTGTCGTGTATTTGATGGTAGAGGTAAGATGATTCTCTTCTCTTCTAGGCGAGCAGTTTTTTTTTCTTCTCTCCTCTGTTAATTTTTTCTTTTCTCTGAGTCTGTTATTCACTGGGAAGAGATCAGTAAGGCTGTGTTGTATATCTAAGCAGGCCTGTTAGAGACCATCATTGTAACTAAGCAGAGAATTCTGTGAGCAGCACGTGTTTTTCCATTCCAGTAGTTGAAGATAGTGTGATACATGCTCTGAACGCTG
This sequence comes from Pterocles gutturalis, assembly GCF_000699245.1. NCBI lineage: Eukaryota > Metazoa > Chordata > Aves > Pterocliformes > Pteroclidae > Pterocles > Pterocles gutturalis. The sequence goes on from NW_010145139.1 coordinate 4,664, forward strand.
ACCTCAGTTTTGCTGTTCTTCTCTTCCCGTGAATGGAACTGTGCTGTTCCGCAGACTCTGAAGCCAGACAGATACCCCTAAACCCCCAATATGTTTTAAACAAGATTTGGATGTATCAGGATTGCCTCGGGATTCCAGGTTGTTCCTGTTCCTGAGTCCCTCAGAGATGTTGGTTTGTGCAGCACGGCTCCTGCAGAGAGATTGCCGATTCCATTGGTTAGCCTGTTCCTGTGAGCCACCTCACTGCAGCCACGCTGTATTTCTAGTCCATTGGTAGTTAATCCTCCATTTCCTTTCTCAGTTCACAGTTAAGGTTGACTAGCTTTAGGGACTGGGTGAAAGTTTGGTTGCGGGTTTTTTTCCCTATGGAGGGGAGAAGGTTACTGTTTGGGTTGCTGGAAAAGCCCATGTTCCAGCTTTCCAGTACCACAAGGTTTCCTCTCGTTTTGCGTGTCTTCAGAAAAATAAAGCACTCTGCCAGTTTATGCTGGAACTCAATGGCTTTGTTACCAGTGTCACGGAGCAGCTTTCATCTGATGGCAACCTTTCCAAGTGAGGCAAGATCTGTTCTTACTTCTGTCTCTTTTTAAGTGGTCCATTTTCACTAAGCATTATCTAAGCTATTTAATTAAGCCCAACAGCTGCATTAGTCCAGTGAACTGTTTTGGTGTGTATCTCCCAGATCAAAAATTCCTCCTTGTTTAGGAGGAAGGGCTGCTGTCAGTGTTACTGGGAGAAAGCACTTCTGACTAGGCTTCAAGCTCACGGAACAGTAGCACAAAAATGAATGATGCTTGCTAAGACACAGTCACACTAGTTCCAGTCTTTGTCATCTGCTTGTCTAACTGTCCAAAAATAAAAAAGGTGTTCCTAGATTTCTGAAAGCAATGCAAAATACAGGAGGAAAAAAAAAAAAAAAGCAAACCAGAGCATCAGTGTTTGCAATTTCCAGTCTGGGTGTCCAAGTAAATTAGCGATAGCTTTACAGTTTGAGTTGACATCGTGTTCAAATAAATGTGTTTGTGTTGAGTCAGGAGGAAAAACAAAAGGGCAAAGAGGAAGAAGGTGAGAAATAAGTTGCATGGTCGGTGGAGTTAGTGCAGCCTGTGTTGGTAATCCCATTATGTTCCTTACTGCAGTTGATCCACTGTTTCACCCATGTCCCTGTGGGCTCCCCACCCTGTGTGCAGCAGCTCTGGTGCAGGATCGTGCCCCGCGGTGCCTTCCCGGACTGGCAGAGCCAGACGTGTGCTGGGTGAGCGGCTCTGAGCTGTGTGCTTGAGAAACAGGACGAAGAGCAGCTCTGCTGATCCTGGCCCTGCCTCCACACGCACAGGAGCACTGTTATTTAAAAATAATCTTCTGAGGTACCTCTCCTTCTGTCAGAAATGTTTGCATTTGGCAACATGTTCGAAAGAGATGGAAGGCAAACAGCCTGTCTGGATGTGAAGTCCTTGGGAAGTGAAGCTGAATCAGCTCCTTGTCCAGCTCACATGTTGGCGCCTCTGTTCTTGCCTCTCCTCCTCATACTTCAGACAGCGCTTGTTTGGTTTCTCAGCGTGTCCAGTTTGGAACTAGGCTCTCAACTGCTTTCACACCCTGCAATTATCTTCTTCCATCTGTACAATCATTGTTCCTGTATCTGGAGCCATGAACAAGCAATGAAATAGATATTATTAAGGATTTTTTCCCAAGAAAGTTTCATTTTTAATGGATTTATTGTGGTGTGCGAGATGTTTTTAAGCAGCAAGGAACAGACAGTTTCACCCCCTATTGATTCTGGGGTTGTTGGCTAACCAAAATTCATTTCAGCACTGAACGATGAAAGCTTTTCTTCAGGATTATTTACTGACCATCAAATAAATCTCGTTCCCTAGTGGTATTTGCATTTTGGACTATTGCAGAACTATTTCCAATTTTAGGTAGTGCTTGATAATAACTTCTGTCATTTCTTCTTATCATTTAATTGATTTCTTGTGGCTGGTGTGTCAGGGAGGTCGTTGGGGAACGCTGGTGGGTAGCCAGCCCAGTTTAGCTTATCTTTAATTTCTTGAGTCCTTCCCCCCCCCCCCATGTCAGAATCCACATCAGGAAAGGCTTGTTAGGTACAGGTGATGTATTTTTTAGGTCAGTTGACATTGCTGTGAAAAAGTAGATAAGCTTCTGTATCAGACATCTTTAGCCTGAGATAAAATCACAATCCTCCAGCTCAGTACAGGTGGAAAGCAATTATTAATTGCTGTGAGCTCTGCTGTGGTGGGGGAGGATATTGAAGTCGGTATTGCCTGTGGGGCAGAGAGGAGTTACAGGGATGGAAGAAAGTAATGTGTGATGAAGCCACTTTCCCTTTTGAGTCAATTATTTAAAATGATTGTGAATTTTTAATTTCCAGCTGTGTGCTTTCCTAAGTCTTTAGGATCAGGAGTGAGAACTTAGCAGTAGAAGGGTTTTGTTCTGTGAAGCGTTCTGCTGGTGAATCATGACTTCAGTGCTTGCTGCTAGTCCTGCTGTTGTTCTTCACCTGCGCAGTTTTGGGGAGGTCATCTTGAGGCTTTGGTGAATTATGTTCACCTGGGATCTGGGTTTGGATTTTGATTGCAGTACGAGGCATTACGGTCACTGGGAAACACATTGGCAATGTGCTTTGTTTTTAGCTCCAGTGTGGTTACACCTGTCCACTGGGAAAATGTGCTTCTCCTCACGAGTGTTGTGGTGATCAGGTGGTTTTGAGATTGGAGGATGAGAGGAAAGTATTTTAAGGTATGCTTTTCCAGGAGAGGTTTGAACTGTATAGCTGATGTGAGCCGTGCCGTCTCTGATAATTGAGGATGTGCAGTCAGCAGCAATGGCTACTGGAGTATGTTCCAGCGACACTTGTTCAGCTCAGGCAAAACGTTCACATCTTTTTGTGCAGCTGTGGCTTTGGGGAAAGTTCTCTTTTGGTGAAGGAGTGCAGTGACGTGCGCCCTCGCAGCACACACCACAGTTGTTGATATGCTCCTGAGATGTTACGGCTTGTTTGAATTTCGGGTTGTTGTTGGCATTGTGTCCGAAGGTGTGTTGGTCTGGTGAACAGGAAACTGATACCGGTGTGGGCTCTGGGAACAGCCTGATAAAGTGTCAGACAGTGGAGGACTCTGAGAGAGTATGAGTCTTCAGACTGAAAAATAGACGTCATCAGCATGTTTTAGGAAAAGAATAAGCTTGGTTATGTCTTGAGAATCTCTTTCCTTCAGTAAGCCCATGAGGATGTCAGCGTATATATGGGTCTGTTGCAGTGCCTTTTGCCGAGGCTGTGTCCAGTTAGGATGGACTGAAGGTATTGACAGCATACAGATTCTGGAATTACTGTTCTTGTAAGTTCTTAAAGCAAAATAGGGTCTCACAGAATGAGGAACTGGTGATCTGACTTAGTACATCTGTGGCAGCATCAATGGCTTTGACGGAGGGGTGATGTAAATGGTGTGGTCTATGGATGCAGTTTAGTGTGTCTTGAAGATAACTCACTCACTGAGTAGTAAAGAGAGAACTACTTTAGTGCCTTCTGATGTTTTTTATTCCATCTGTTGTGCTTGGATTAAAGACCTGCCAGGCTTGTTGACCTTGAGGAGCATGTAAAAGAGTTCCTAGAGTAGGAGAATAGGGTTGCTTAGTTTATTGGGAAGAGAACTTGAAACAAGTGTATAGGTGAAGAGGAATCAAGTCAGAGTTGCCCGCTTGTTTTCCTGATTGTCAGGGTTTGGGATTGTTACGGCTCTTTCTTTGGTATCTAGGCCGTGGTGGGATTTAAGGCTAGGGTGATTTTTCCAAAGGCTGCCATTATGGATTGTTTCAGAAGAGGGGTTGTAGTGGTGCAAGACGTAGGTGAGTGGTGTCTGGTTTGATGTGGAGTTGGGTTTTCTTGGGAAGTTGTTGGGTTTGGGAAGTCGGGTTTGATTCTGTAATTAATAGGGATATATATTTTTCTGTTTAATGACTTTATTGGCTAACTTCATCTTTCTGGTCTACCTCTGCTACTTTTTTTGGCTCTTGTTCTGTTTTCACAAACTTTTTTAGGAACTTACTGGGTATTTGTAATTTAGGTACTCTGGCTAATGGTTAGAGGAAGGATATGGAAATTACTCCTCTCCATGGTGCATCGCTATATTCCGTCAATACTCCAGCAGAGCATCAAGAATAAAGAGTCAAAAGATCGGTGCTACTATGCATTTTTTTTGAGAACTCCCTTTTATGCTAAGGCCAATGTTATTTAAAAAAAAAAAAAAACATTTACAGAGTTATTAGGGCTCAAAATAGTTCACAAATGGAAGGAAAACAGCTTGCTTATGATTCTTGTGGAAGTTGATTCCTGCTTAAATGAAAAGCATCAGTGGAACCCTGTCCACTTAATGATAGTACAAGTTAAAAACGGTGACTAAAAGCCAGACTGCCTCACTGCAGAAAGATAGCATTATGCCATTTGTAGGAATGCCTGCTGGATATTTGCTAATCCCTTTATTAAATGTAACCTCTCTTCTAAGGAGCTCAAAACATGAGGGATTTAATAATTTTAACAAAATCTGCATACCCTCATGCACACAAAATGTTGTTTTTGAGTGAAAAAGGAACCTCAGTAAAACAGATGCCATTTAGCTGCATCAGGCTGAGGGCTAAGCTGAATCTCCGGGCTGCTAGGAGAGAGGCAGTAGGACAGGATCCATAGGGGTTTGTCGTATGAGCACTGCTGAAGTCCCTGGACTGGGAAAAACTGGAACTCAAGGTCTCTCAGTTCCTGGACAGGTAGCATTGAAAGACTCTCTTGGCCTAAAACTTTGTGAGGGTTATCTCTGGAGTAAGGGTGAATGCTGAGCAGGGGCTTTCAATACCTCAGTCACACTGAGATCATGTCCAGGAGTCTTTGCTGTTCAAGGGAGCTGGATTGTGGCGTCTCTGTAACGACAAGGATCCTGACAGGTCTAGCAACTGGGAGATTGATGGAGCTGCTTCTCGAAGCTTGGAGTCCAAGACACATGGTTTTCAGTGGTGGGAATGCTTTTAGTCCTTCTTCTTTTGACGAACCATTGTGCCTTCAGGTTCTTCTGAGGGTATGGTAGTAAAGGTGCTTATCAGGAAATTGGTAGAATATTACACTTTGGAGTGGTCGTACATTGACTTCTACTTGATGTGTGCAAGAGTATATTAAGCATTAAATATTCTTTCTGTTAGTGGCTACATGAACTTAGAGAAGTTATTTTAGTGACCTTATTTTCCTCAGGCCTTTGTGCACATCCCCCTGCAGTTCGTATGAGTACCAGAACTAGTCACTTCCCAGAGTTTTTAATTTGTAAGTGACTTTAAAATGTATGCTTTTTTGAGAAACTGGACAAAATGTTCTGCAGTTCCTCTTGGCTTCTCTCATCAGAGTCCCATATGAGGGAAAAAAGAAAAGACAAAAATAAAGAAACAAATGCTCAAAGAACAAAAACCTGAATAATTTTGAGAGTTTTTTCCTTTATTCCACTGTTCTGCATGTCAAGCTTTGCTTCATTTTGTGAAAATTGGTTTTATTGTTGGCCATTTTCCAGGTGCAATGAATAATAGAACACCAGATGTCCACTGCCGAGAAAAATTACAGATGAGTAAACACTCTTCTGAGGTAGCATAAAAATCTATTAACACTGCTTCTGGCATGCCTGTGGACTGTCTGCATTCTTGGCCCATTGTGCTGTACAGAGATGGAAATCCAGCGCCTGTGTGACCATCTAAATGTGTTTGTCCCCACCAGGGACTCCTGCCTCCCTCTAGATGTGGATTACTTAGCAGGAATAAACAGTCGCTCACTGAAGTGCTTGAGTGTGAATTCAATCACTGGATTTAATTTTAATTATTGTCACACATGGATTTCATTGAGGGTGAAGTCACAGAAGCGTTAGAAGAGATGGTGGTGGGGGGGTTGTGGTAAGAAGGGATATTAAGAGTCCATGTGGTTCTCACTCAGATAGTGACAGTAACACCATGTTTTCAGACCCAAAGCAGGCTGTGTTCCCAAAGCCTTGTCTGTTTTTTCCCAGCTGTTTCAATCTCCTAGGAATAAGCTTTTTCCAGACACTTTGCTATGTTTGTTGTACCTGACAAGTGTGACCCATCTGTTTGGGAAAAGCAAAACATCTTCGGTGGTGGATAGTTCACTTTTTTTTGAGCAAACTATTGACAATGAATAGTGAAGCACTCTTAAGTTTTTCTCAGTGTCTTGCCTGAATTTTCCTTGCTGCAGTTTAAACCTGTTACTTGTCCTTTTCTCACTCTGAGAAATATTGTTCCTCTCCATTGCCTTTGCAGCAGTTTTTATGTATTGAAAAAGAAGGCATCCTCCTTCGGTCTTGTTTGTGTCCAGCTGAACCTCTCCTGTTCCTTTCCTGGTGTTTCTGAGCCTCCTGCAACCCTGGCTTGGCCCACTAAAATTAACTGTTCGAACCCTGAGAAGTTTTATGTGCCCTTTCAGTGAGCTGAATTGGCTTACTAAGAAATGAGCTGCACAAGATGGCCCTTTTTGAGGAGAAGATTTAACGTCTTGATAACTCAGCTATCTTTTAAACCTTATCCTAAGGAATGGTGAACACTTATGCCATCCATGCTGTCATTCAATCTTTTGCAAGTTTTCAGTGATTGCTCAGTCTTGTGTTTGTGAGGATGACTCCACAGTTCCTATGATAGGCAAAATCTTTCTTGACATTAAATTTGTTCCAGTGGGCTTTTTTGTGACTCCTAATGCTCTTGCATCGTCTTGAAAAGATGAATGAGTATCTTCTCAAGACTCCTCAGTCTTTGAAAGACAGGTGCAGAAGACTTCAAGGATCCATCTATTCACACTCACAATTTGTGGATAGTAGAACCTGACTTTCTAGAGCCCTTTGTATTACAGAACCACAGAATCACAGAATGTTA
>NW_010145140.1:0-6276 GCF_000699245.1 Pterocles gutturalis
TCTTGCCAGGCACAGAGGTGAGACTGAGTTGATTTCTGCAACTCCTTCTAGGTACAGCCAATATTCAGCTGTGGAGGGCACTAGGTCTTCAGAAGTGGGTATAAAATAATCTGTTCTGAACAGTCATATTCCTGGCAGATTTCTCCTCTCCTAGACACACATGCACTCACATACACACACACAGAGGCAGCTTTCAAATATGAACCTGAGAACAGAAATGCATCTCATTTTACATTTCCTTTGCTTAGACACAGCTAAGTTGAAGCCTCTTTGATAGGCTTCTCTGATATATTTTCAGGCACAAACACCTTCTCTTGTCCCTTGATGGAAAAGAGCCTGTGAAACCATGAGGTCTTTAGGCCACCAGGACAACAGCTTAGCTCCCCCACCTTCCTCAGTACTCTCTCTCCCTCCGTATTGGTCAGTAGTTTAATTATAGTTTTTCCCCTCCATCCTCACTCTAGGTTTACAATTCACTCTTCTGGGATGTACAATTGCTAAAAGGAAATAGACTCACAGAACTAAAATACTGTCTCCCTTGAAAACCAGCAGAGAAAAACATACTTGCAGGGTGCAACTGGTCTTATCCTAAATTAGATATCTATGTTTGATCAAATGATGCCTAATCTCAGAAATAGTTAGCAGTCTACTGTTTAATACTGCTACTACTTCAGAGGTAGCTGTTAGAAGTTAAATAAGACAAAATCTGCCTGAAGTTTTCCGTACAAATTTCTCCCCAGTTTTATTGCCACAGCTAAAAGGGAACTCCAGTCAAAATGAAAACAACATACACCGTTTCCCAAATAATTCTTGAGCACATGGTCTTCAGAGGTCCTCCAGTATGCCTGTTGTTCATATTCTTTTCCTCTCCAGACAGGCATCTAGCTGTTATTTCTATAAATTAGGCCATTCAATTTGCTTTCTCCTTACCTAGTCAGCCTGATAAATCAGATTTTTCTTTTACATGACATGCTCCTCTCTCCTGTCCTAATCCCACATCAGAAGTTCCTTCATAATTTCAGGACTTTTGCATCTAAAACACTGTCTTGTTTCTTCTGTTTCTGGGAAATTCTATTATTTTCAGCTTCAGACTTATGCAGAGATGAAAAACTCCAGTGCTCTTTCCCCCTTCTCCCTTGTCATGTCTCTACTCTGTTCTCACATGAACAGGAGCTCCCTTTGTTAAAAGATTTCAATCAGGAACAGAGTTTCAATTTAAAGAAAGTAGTGAATATGCTTTTACCTTCAGTTGTTCAGTAATGTAAACACATGAGTCCTGACTAATGCTATTAAATACGTCACACAGATTAACTCCCATGTAATCCATGAACCACTGTGGAATATATCGCACACTTTTTCTCCCCAAGTGTTAACAGATGCCATCAAAGGAATCAAGTCTACAACCACCTGTGTGAACCCCTTATTCTTTACAATTATACTCAGATGTGACCACGATAGTAAAACAGACTAATTTTCAGACATATGCATTCCTGATGATTGAGCATTTTGAGCGAAAGGGCTGAAGTTGGTTTCTTCCTTGGAAAGGGATAATTTGATCAATACCATTTCAGAAGCACAGGCAGCAAGAGACTTCTGATCAGTTGGAATTATCTTTACGTGACCTGGAGAAGATTTCTAAACAAAAGGACCAAGATCCTGACTACACCATTTCCACCTGCAGAGCAGCTTGTTCAGCTGCACGGGATCAAAGCAGGAGCTGAAACAATAAAACACCATCTCTACTGTTCTGTCTCACTATTTCCAACTCAGAAGCGTCCTTAGGAGAAATGAATGTGGGGAAAACTACTAGTCCCATTTTGATTACAAGTTTTATTCAACATTGAATGCTACAGCAAAGATGTAATAAATCATCTGAAAGAAATGAGGTTCCCAGAGCCACCATGCTGAAGCATATTAAGTTAAATGTGATTCTGACAAATGTTTGACAGTGCATATCAACTTATTCTAACATTAGATTCTCCAACCTGTTATATTTCCTTAGGCCTTGTTTTTTGGAAGCAAATTGTGGGTGGTAATACAGGCTCCTTTTTATAAAACTCTGAAACAACATGGTATATCTGCAACAAAAAAGACCCTACAAAACCTAAATACTGGGGATTTCTGCAGCTGAACACCTACTACAAAACCAGAAATAAATTCTGGTGTTAGGTTAGCTCCACTGTTGGAGGTAACATCATGATGGTTCTCTAAACAGTTAGTCCTTCAGCTCTCATTCCCATGTTCAGGCATAGTAATAAGGAAATGCATTTGTTTACTACCTCTTTTAATCCACACCATTGGTGTCCTCAGGATGAAGGCCTGATGTCCCGCTGCTCAGTATGCAGCTCCTTCTGTGTCATACTATAGCACAAAATGGGTCAGCTTTTACACAAAACCAGAAAACAAAATCTAGATTATTGTAACACAACAAACTATACAGATTATTGAAATAAAATCTAACACTAAGAAAAGGATACACTGAAAAAATAATCCAAACCTAAGCAAGCTCTAATGAATATACCTAGTCAACAAACACAAGTATTACCAGACCACTCCTTCAGCTAAATACCCAAGCTTTGTGTATTGTTGTACTATAGACTTTGATAAATGAATTATGCCCAAATTATAGTTTTTAGATGTATTTCAGACTTAATTTAATTTGGTTCTATTTCTCACTGTTGAGCTAGCAGACAGAGGGGGAAAAAAGGAAGAAAGAAGCATTAGGCTAACACTAGAGGGCTTGACTTATGGATATAGAACACACAAATAGTTCCTCTGTTAAAACATATATACCTCATTATCTACAAATACTGTTGCTCTTGTTCCTCCACTATTGACAGATTATGACGATCTACACCTTAACCTGACTTGGTTTGAACAGCCTCACCATAATTGTATCCATCCTACATCCACTGTGTCAAATGCCTTCTTACTTATTAGATAACACATGGCACCTACAGGAACTAAGATAACTGTCCTAGCCTAAACATATATGATGCTGTAAGGTATTTTATGATTAAGACCTTGGCACAGGCAAAACACCATAAAAGCTGTTCCAGATAATAGCAGGTCAACATTAATACAAATAAGAAAGATAAATAGATATTACTGAAAAATACTGATGGCAGGTGCTAAAACATCTTTCCAAGATAGATAATATACTATGTTTTATAGCATGAGAGTAAAGAAAGATTTAAGATAGCAAAGTATCTTACTAGGCTAATTGCAGAGCCTATTAGAGACCTCTGTTCTCCCATATCCCAGTCTGCTGTTTTCTGAGACAGTGTGCCAAAGTATTGAGACAGACTCATGGCTCAGTTCCAACAGCAAGATCAATCAAACGCTGTTCAGAAAGAATCTAGGAGTATGACGCTAGCACGTGCATTAGAATTGTTTTAATATGCTTTCCTCAGGGTTGGGAAAGGCAAGGCAGAAAGGAAATCTAGTCCTATCTCAAACATTATTTTTCTAATTTATTAGCTGGATATAGTTTTCAACAGCCAGATTAAATTTTGCATTAGCATTTGTTTTAAGCTGTCAATTCAGGAATATGTTTTAAAAGAACTATTAACTGTTCAGGCTATTTCTAAGTGAAAGAATTCTTTCAAATAGCTTTTGTCATGAAGAAAAATACTGAAGTGATATTTTGTAAGCTCACAAGCTGTAAGTAGTTAGCTCCTAATATATGCTGTTCCTCTGGGAATTCAGGGGCTGGGGAAGAAAGGTAGAAAATCTGAAATAGTTTAGGTCTTTTGCCTGAAGAGAGCTGCTGAGCAGGGAGAACACTAACTACTTTTCACTGAATGTTTAAGAAGACACATTAGCATTCTGTTCTGTTGGTGGTATTATTATAAACGATGGGATTTCCCATCTTGGCACACAGCATTATTACTATTTATATGGTCATACTGTAACACTTAACTGAATAATACATATTCATATTCTGACAGAATATGCTTGGAATTACAACAGCTTATGCATAGCCTGCAAATTTTGGCAATACAGAGAGGGACGCATTCAGGCAAAAGAGTGCTCTCTTCCAGTTTCATTTTTATTAGTAAAGATCATAAAATATCCTGCTCATTAAAAACTGAATAACTTCCACTGGGAGTGCACTTTTCTGAAAGTGTTTTCCTGCAGCTGGTGGCAAGATAGATTTGCTGGCTAACCAGAGCTCTAATAGGACATTATGAAATCCACAAAGTAGCATGAAGACAGTTACATAATCAGAGCAAAGATGAGCAGCTCCACTGAAAAATGGTACAGGCTTAGGCACAACCGAGTAGCATGTAACAAAACAAAAGAAGCCATCATTGTCAGTCTGAGGTCCTGAATGAAAATTTTATACATTTTATTTTTGCTTCCATTGCAAGAAGGCTAAGAATAGAACCATGAAAAAGGCAGCACCATATAAAATGAGACCATAAATCACAGGTACTAGAAACGCCATCATTAACTACAGCACAAGATTCTGCTATGAGTTACCATCCCTCAGTTCTCAGTGTTGCTTCAGCATTCCTCAAGCCCAGGCAGGCCTACAATAGATGTCTAGTCTAAAGGGTCTGTGGTACCTCTACATCAGCGCTACAGGTGCACTAACAGACCTTACTCACCCTGATCAGCCCCACCTGAGACCCCCGCCTCTGTCCTCTGTCCGTGAGCCCAGCAGCCTGGTTTCAGTCCATGCCAGAGCCATCAGTCCCTGCCTCAGCAACCTTGTAGAAGTGCTGTTCTCCAGCTGTAATGCAGTGATGCCTCTCCCTGTCCACTGATCTCATTGATCCTGACACCCTGATCTGCAGGTTGACATCCTGACCTGGCCTGGCACAGCCCCGTCACTGGTGCAGTTTCAGGCAATCACCTAGTTTCAAGTTTGTCTGTTACTTTTGGCCAGTCCAGCTACCTCACTCATGCAGATGACCCAGGGAGTTAATGGCTGATGCTTACAGGGGTGGTTTGACAGATTGTTACAGGACATGTCTGGGTGGGACCTTCTTGCAGCTTTAGAGATTTCCTTCAGGCAGCTCCTGATGTGTCTAGTCTGAGGAACTTGGACCCTTAAATATGCTGATTAACATACTGAGTGAAGAACCTGACCTTTCCCTCCAAAGACTCCTCTAAGGCCTTCATGCTGCAAGACAGATTGCATTGTACTTAGGTAAGACATTTGCAAATAGTCATTAGAAACAGTGTTTTCTATGTAGTTAAGATAATCAACAGCAATGCATGTGCTGGGTGGTCACCAAGGGCCATGGCCAGCAGCATTATTGTAACTGAGCAGAACAGCGGCTCTGGGAGTCCCATCCGATCCAGATGAAGATGCTCCTGCAAGGACCCTGCAACGGAGCCTCCCATCACCAGCTGGACAGTGACTAACTGTCCTGTTCAATAGATTTGATTCTCCATGACAGCTTAACTATATATTAAGATCCCAATAAATTAGTTTGTCTTTCTAAGAAACACTGTCCATGACCCTCTTTGCAACACCTGCATGAAGAACCAGGTAAATATTTTGATCTACAATTGCATGTTGGAGCAACATTGATTTGCATAGACGTAGCAGCACCTGCAGACTTCTGTATATTCACTAGTTTGCTATACTGGCCCCTCCAGTACATTGGCTATTTGAGTTAGTTCAGACAAAATGCGTGAAAGCAGGTATCGACTAAACTTTCTGTCCTGTTACAAAGGTACAGGACACGAGAAACATGCAATGTGACGCCCCAAACTCCTGTTTGCAGCAAAATCTCAGGCAGAGAGATCTCTATCTCAACACACACTCACACACACAAAAATAAGTAAATAAATTAAAAAAAAAACAAAACAAAACAAACCTTTGTAAATGTCATGGGTTAAACACAGACTGCTTAAAGTTAACTCTGTTAATATTTTTTTTTCCTCCCTCTTCTTCATAAATAGCTAGCAAGAGGCTGTGTTTTGGATTCACGCTCAGGAGAAAAGAGCTGATAAGACCAATGTTTTGTTCTGCTGCCAAGGTCAGCAGATGAGCGAAGAGGCATAGCCGCTTGCTAGCTGGGATTTGCTCTTAGGTTAAGATTGAGAACCAGACTGACCAATGATTTATTCCATATCGTGCACGTCATGCCCAGTATATAGGTAAGAACTCCCGGAAGAGTGCTCTCTTTTGCCTTCGCTCCGCTTTCGGTCTCGGTGCTCTCTCCTGGCTCCGCATCGCTCTCCCAAGGCCTTCCCCCCTCCCCGCACACACACCCCGGTCTTGGACGCGCGAATCATTATCTCCGTTCTGTGAGTTTC
>NW_010145141.1:0-1155 GCF_000699245.1 Pterocles gutturalis
GGAAGTGGTGAAGTCACCATCCCTGGAGGCGTTCAAGAACCGCGTAGATGTGGTGCTTAGGGACATGGTTTAGTGAGTTAGGTGGTGTTGGGTTGGACTTGATGATCCTGGAGGTCTTTTCCAACCTTAATGATTCTATGATTTTATGATTCTGGGCTGCAAGCGCGCACTGCCGGCTCATGTTGAACATGCCACAGAACTGTTTGTGGTTGACTGTGTGTCAGGCAAATTTAAAATTACCTGATACCCCCCATCTATTTTTTTTTTTTTCTCTTTCATCTGAATCAGTCGTATAGCGTCTGTACCAGAAACTACGTTCTGCACAAATATTCTTTACCACAGCTTCTCTGCTACATATACACTCACTATCCAGTGTGGGAGCAGCTAAAGGACACAGCATGTGCAGGGACACAATAGAAGACAGCAGAGTCACTCTGTAGCTGAGAGAGGTGCAGAGCAACAGGTTACAGATCCTGAGAGAAATAAGTGGATTCATTCAGTGGTCATGGGATTTATGTTGAATCTATGTGTCACTCTGACTTAGTGTTTCTGACATATCGCTCCTTACAGTACCTTATTGTTGATTTAAGCAAGTTTCCTCTGTTGCTGAAACTTTGCCTCAAACCATTTTCCTTCTTAAAAATCATAAGAAAAAAAAATTGTTTCCCTGGAGGAGATAATTCTTCATTTAACCCACCTGCAGATTAAAATATAATGCACGTCAGCATAATATTTTAGAACCAAGATGTACTAAAATAAATTTTGTTGCAAAGGAGCACCACTGCCACATCTACCATCAACCTTGTTTGTAAGACTGTGCAGCAGAGGAAAGTGAAGGCATGAGAAATGTATTCCCCTTTTCCATGTAAACCTGATCACTTTCTCATAGTCACAAACAAGCTAATATCCATTATCACTTGGCAACACAATTTATAGCAACTGCACTCAGAATCACAGAATCACAGAATGTTAGAGGTTGGAAGGGACCTCGACAGATCATCTAGTCCAATCCCCCTGCCGGAGCAGGAACACCTAGATCAGATCACACAGGAACGCATCCAGGCGGACTTTGAATGTCTCCAGAGAAGGAGACTCCACAACCTCTCTGGGCAGCTGTTCCAGTGCTCTGCTCTGTCACCCTCACTGTAAAGAAGT
>NW_010145142.1:0-14189 GCF_000699245.1 Pterocles gutturalis
CTCTGAGCCTTGGCTTGCTGGGCTTTTGCCTTGATGTCTGCCAGAGTTCTGGCTCCTGTTCTTCCCGGACTGGTGAGTGAGAAGGGGAAACGTGCCCTGGGAGAGACCTGGCCCGCAGGAAATGGCATTGGGGAGATTCTGGAAAAGGGAATCTGAAACAGAGTGGGAGAAAAGCACAGCTGAGATACAGGGAACATTTAACCCGCTGTTTAAGAATTTAAGTGCTTACGTTTGTAGTCTTAGAGAAATAGCTTTAGTTTTGGAGAAATCCCTTTGGAGAAATCCCTTATGGAGGTCACGATAAATAATAGGAAGACGTGAATGATCTGCTGTCTAGCACACCTATTTTAGCTTCACACTTAACTTTACTGATACATTATTTATATCCTGTTAGAGGTTTTTTGTGTCAGCATTCCCCTTCATTTTGAATCGCTCTCCTACCCCTGTGCATTCACACTTGTCTCCTCGGTGTCTTTATGCAAGGTAATAGCAACCTCTCTGCCATGTATCCGTCAATAAAATGCCAACATTTTAGTCCTTTCTTCTAAAATGCGTGCTCTGCTCCCCTCATCAGTCCAGTTCCTGTAAGTTTGCTCTTTCTAGAGTAAGTGATGAGAACAGCACACTGATGTTAATGCTCTTCTGTCTCTGTTGCAGCGATTTAAGCGAGTACATTTTAAGGTCACATTTGTTTTCATGGATCTGCAACACCTCACTGCCTCCCGCTCATCTTCCTGTTAACTATAGAAGAGTTTGAGTTGGAAGGGACCATGGAGGTCACTGGTCCAACCAGCTCACCACTTCCTTCTTTTTTGAGGAATGACATCTGCCTTACAGGGGAAACTATTATCAATCACTCTTAAATTCACTCTATCACTGAATTAAACCCCATTTTTATGACACTGGCAGGTCACCCACTCTGCCTGTATGACATTCCAAATCTCTTCTATTGACAGAATGGAGACATTCCCTGAAAGGGTCTTTCCCTGCTGCCTGTTCTGACACCACACAGCACCGCTGCAGTATTTCTAGCTGCTCTTTTTTTTAAACACAGGTAAATAACGGAGTTGCTGCATTTGGCAGAGGAAGCTGCTGACAGCTTGCTTTCTGGAGCAGTTCCTGTGCTGCCGGGGACACACACACACCTGCAAAGCTCTGTGCGCTCCTGGGCTGCAACCTGCTTTGTCTGCAGTTTGTCCGCAGCTCTCCCCAGTTTCCAATGAGAACTACAGTTCTCCCTGCTACGCTCACTCTGGGGCTTTTGCACAATTGTTCAAGCGTCTGCCCAAGAGATCTTTTAACAGAAGCATGTCTACGAGAGACACTTCACTGACCTTGATTAGCCAGCCAGCAGATTCCCTGAGCAAACAGCCAAGCCTTTACATTTTTGGATCAAATATTTCCATTGCTATAACAAGCAGGTAACATAATTTACATGCATAACCAGAACGGAACTGACAAAGCATCTCTGTGAGAGCCCCCAGCTGCCCTGACCCGCGCGGGGCCGCGCTGTGGATCTCTCGTCATTTCTCTTTACCTTGAGTGGGGGTACCCGTGGCACCGGGGTCCCCGCCGCGGGAAAGGACTGTGGCTGGGTGCGAAACGCCTGGTGGTGCTGACAGGGCTCCATGATGCGTGGCTTCTTTTCAGGAGTGGTTACAGCTTCTTCGCGACTCTCTGACTTCCTCTTAGGGGCTTCAACACTGATTTCCATTTCTTCATTTGCAGGGGACTTCTTTTCTAGAGTAATCACAGGATTTTTCACGTTTGCTACTACTTCACTTGCTTCGGGGCTCTTTGGTTTACTCGGGGCCAGACCCGAGGTACTGACAGTCTCTTTCATTAGCGCTTCCTTCGACGCAGCGTGCTTTCGCTCCTCTTCGGGCTTTTGACTAACAGCAGTGGGTGGTTTCTCCTGGATGGGTTCTCCTTGGACTCTCTCTTTTACAGGGAGAGAACGGTCGCTGGGTTTCACTGCGCACCCAGCTGGGGAAACCAATGCCTCTGCGGGTTTGGCTGGTTTGGGCTGCGTGTCCTCTCTTCTCTCCTCTCCTCCTCTCTTCATTGCTGGTGCTTCCTGGGCTGCTTGTGCTTTAGACTCTGACAGAGCAGTGAGCTCCTCTTTGAGCGGTGCCAGAGAGGCTGGCGTGCACTGTGGCTGTTCAGCTGCTCGATTTTCAGTCTCTGGCTCAGCAGGGCTGGTGTTTGCTGTCAGTCTCTTGGACTCTTCAGGACTTAGTCCAGAACTATCAAGAAAAACAGAATTTTTATTTTGTAAAACATTCTTGCAAAAAGCGTACTGTCCTTACGAAAGCCGAGAGAGGATGCTCTGTGTACCACACCCTAAATAAATGTTTTACACACCTAATTCTGTGCCACGATCTTTGAAAACCTTCTGTGCTGTCAGTACTTCCACGTGAAACAGAACTTAATAGCAAAGTTTAAAACCAACTGAACTAAATACATGGAACACGGGTTAGGTCTAGTCCTCTCTCCAGATACCCATTTTCCAGGCTACAGATCAAATTAATTTGGCCAACAGTAAATATTCCCTTCTTTAGCCACCACAGACACCACCTCTGCAGCTTGCGAACAGCCCCACGCAGCTTGTGTCTGAAGAAGCTCATATGGTGACATTTGCAGAAAGGGACACTGCAAAGTGTCCCACCAGTCCTTCCAGAGGAACGCAGCTAGTGCCAGAACCACTGACGTACCCTTCGCTTAGCACCAGCATCGCTGCCCTTCTCCATCATCTCAGAGCTGGGAATATTTCCCTGCATTACTCATCCCTCTTTGTTTGTGAAAGAAATAAACAAGCCGGGAATCTAATTCCCAGAGTGACGCCTGGTTTAGGATTAACTTCACCCATCCCTCCTAACGGAATATCAAATCTGTTTTTTTGCCCAAACATGAACCCATCGAGTGTGATGAAGCCAGGCTGATGAACGCTGCTACGGACTGATTTCTACCAGACAAGCTCTTGGGAGCCAGAGAGATTCCAAGTCCTGCTGGTGTGCGTGTCACCTCCATGCTGTCCTGCTGTCCCCCTAAAGCTTCAAGAATACGGCTGTCACATTCCAGCACAGAGCTCCAGGTGTGATTACGTGCTGGTTTTCAACGCTGGGAGAACTGGGTAAGTTACCTGAGTAAAGCTCTTTGCTAACGCCACCAGATCACTCACGTTCTCAAGCTGGTGTGTTCCTTCACGCGGTACCACAGCGTATGTACACACACACGCCAGCCGTGAAAACCCAAACTATCAGACCATGGCATGATAAAAATAGAGCTTGCAATAATCCAAATGCCCCAGAGGGCTAAAACATCACAGAGGAATGGACGGGAAACTGGCTGACAGTCCAGGGGTAAGCAGAAAAACTAACTGTCAAGGTGCAGGGTAAGAAACTCCTAATTAGTTTTTTATATATGTCTGTCTGTTTTCAAGTTTCTTGGTATAGTTATTCACACTGAAACCTGAGATTCTCTCCATAGCCCACAAGGATGGGAAAATTTTGAAGCCAAAAGAAACACAATAAAAGACTTGCAGGTGTGGCGGTTTAACCACGTACATGTCTGACTGGAGATTGGGGAAATCCAGCAGATTTGGGCAGCAGGGGACTTCCTGCGAGGTTCAGTCACACACTGTGGAGCTCCAGAATCCCAGCACGGGAAGAACCCTGAGAGGGGAACGTCTCAAAGTATCGCAGTAAGGAGTGGGAAGGGTTAAGATGCAAAGTCTAAAGGACATCCTCACCTAAGGAACACAGTGCTGCACTGCTGAAGCATTAGACATCGTGGCAGCAAACATATTGCTTCTGACCTAGGCCACTCAGGCATCTCAGTTCTGTGGCAGCGAGATGAAGCCAGAGACCTTCTCCAGGTTCAGGAGTAACGAAGTGGTTTGTTGATGGACAGCACGCTACAAATGCAGCGACAGGTACATCTGCACAGGCAACGCGGGATGAAAAAAGGCAGCTGAGTGTCTTACCTCTGACCATAGTAGCTCTCAAAAAAATGTTCCTTCCACAGCTCGACCTTCTTTTCCTTTTCTATTTCCTGACGTATTCTGAGCTGCATTTCTGGTGTAAACTCCCCTGCAAAATGCAATAAAGGGTAGCTTCAAAAAAAGCTAAGGATAAAATGAATCTGGATAGCCACAGGAGCCTTCGCGCTTTTCTGTCATTTTTCATGCAGTCAAGCTATCCAGGCACGATCTACCTTTGATAAAACTGTGCTGTTTCCATCACCTCTTCCTCCATGTGCCCAGAGATGTGCTCCAGCAGGGAGCTGCTCTGCCTGCTGCGCCATCACGCTTTGACACTTGAGCAGAGACACAGTGCTCACCAAGAACGCCAGCAGAGATCCCCAGACTTCTCCCGATCGCTGCAAGCTTTACCACGGAAGCAGCTTTGACAGCAGTTCTACTCTGTGTCTAACCATAGCTGCACCCTCTAGATGTTAAGACAGGAACGGACAAAAAGCCTTCTAAGCAGCACTGAAGGGAAAACTAAACGATGGGGCCAAAACCAGCGGAGGTTTTAACAATTAGAGTAGGCAGCCAAGTTCTATGTCTTGGCCGCTTACTGGCAAAGATACCCCCAGAAACACACAGAAAGGGTTATTCAGGCAGAACTGGATAAATTTTCCATGGAAAAGCCTCCTGGAGTCAACCATCTGGGCATGAGTACATGGTATTCCCTTCTTCTTAAAGGGAGTCACGGCTGGGGCTATAGTCTCTATAAAACCCCTGGGGACAGGCTGCACAGACCATTGTCCCTGCCCACAGCGAGTGGGTGCGCTCTGATGATGTGGTTTGATCAAATCATGGAATCAAGCACCTCGAAGTTCAAGATGCAAATGGCTGTTGAAGGTGCAGGAGTCCTGTAGATTAGTAAATGTCTGACTTTATATCAAAAATTACGCTCAAAGGACTGACCATACCACCTGTGGCCAGACAACTTCCCTGATGCCAAAGTGCAATACTCTGGGAATGTAATTTACCTTCTCTACTGAGCGTAGCAGTGGGCTATACTGAGCTACCACAGCTTGAGAATAACACAGCTCTACAGTCGTTTCAACAAGATTTTAAACACATTGTCCCTTCTTTTCTCATTTCTCCCAGAGACTTGCTCCTTTTTCCACCTGTTAAGTTCAAAAGAGAACTCCTTACTGCAGGATCTTGAGATTAGATCTATGATCTAATGATCTATGATCTTGAGATTAGATAGCTCCAGGCTCGCATTTCCTCTCCTGGGCTGGACTGACTACAGCTGTCTTTACCTGGGAAGTCACTCCAGCACTTCAACTCCTCCATAAAATACCTTTTACACATTCTGCAAAACATTCACTACCTGAAAGCCTTCTAGGGTTTTACTTTGTTGTCCGGGGAATTTTTACCTTCTGACAACCTCTCCTTCCAGCCTTGGGCAGCTGAAGTGAAGAACTCGTTGTTGAGCGCAGAGCCGCTCAGCTTCATCAAACCATCCGCCCCAACCTGGAAGACACGACAAAGCGAACAGCGTTAACCAGCTGGAAAGACAAGTGTCACATGTTGTCACATGGGATCTGAAAACAGAGCAAGAGTCCCAACGTTGTCTCAGATTTCTCCGGAATCTGCTTTTAACTCTCTCAGAATAAATAAACAGCCTTCTTATGGCTGTGCTTAGCCAAGCCTGGGATCTAGGAGGCTGTGGTAAGTTTTCCTCATCCTTGCTTCAGCCCAATCCTCTGGAGTCCTGCTGCTGCACAAAGGTACATGAGCAGCAGAGGGGACAGGTGGCACAGAGAGGCACAAGGATACAGAACAGCCTCTGAACAGCTTCTTCAGGTATCTTGCGTTCATTTCACAGGGCAAAAGGCATCGCCTGAACTAACATCCAACGCTCTGGTGTCCTCTGGTGAACATAAAAAGTGCCTGAAGGAAAAGCAAGGACATAAAAGGTATTGTGTAAAAGTAACTTTGGAATGTGTATAACCATAACCATGGGTGCTTCAGGGAAAACAGGGACAAATGAAGCTCAAACCCCACTCCGTCTTTGGAATGTGGTTGACCAACATGGCAGCCGTGCTAGAGAGCAGGACATAAACAAAAGAGCACGAGGCTAAGCCTGGAACCTAGCATAGTGGGAAATCATAACCGGGATAATAAAATATGAGGTTTGCTTTTGCTCTTTATCCCACAGAAGCAGACGTGGAATTTCTCTACCAGAAATACAAAAATACACGTATCATTCCGTAAGCCACAAAAACTTGCAGTGGGCAAAACTGACATGCTTCCATTTCTTGCATAAATAATAGATCAGAACAAACAAGAAGAATCCAAGTGTCCAAATGTAGGATTATCTGATTATACCAGGAGATGTGTGCAGCAAACATTTGATGGTGCAGGATTTGATAGAGGAACACTCCATCTGTGATGCAACCAGTTAAGATGATGGAGGTGACCTCATAGAAGGCTTCTTAGGTAAGGTTTCATTAGAGATTTTTAAGTTTTGAGCTAGGAGCAGCCATTGTAAGGATTTACAAAAGCAGAGATTTATTTTCTAGTCCAGATCTCTACAGATCAGCTACAGAATTCACAAGACTATCCTCTACTCCACATACGGTGCTGCCCGTTCCGTGTGTTGGAGGACAGACCATTGCCGCGGGGCTGAGTGGGTCTGAGCACCAGCTGGAACAGCTCAGACTGAGCCACCGCCAAGGAAACAACAGAGATCTGACCTTTCAGAAGTGCTGTGTCCAACGCCTTCACCTCCTCTCCTGCTCACTACAGCAAAGCCTGGCAGTTTTTACAACACGCATCACCACTGGCTGCGGTGGCCTGCTCTAGGAGATTTACTGCAGTGAAATGTAAAATTTGTCCTCTCTGGAGCCAAGCGATATTATTTAGTTAGTCAAAATTCATTCTCAGTCAAATTCTAATTCAATTCAAGGTTGACCAAACTTAAAGGTCAAGACAGAAATGTCTTGCCATCTACTGTGAGGTTCTTGGCAGTGAACTCCAGCTGCAAACTCCGTCACATTGTATTTGGACACATACCTAATTATTACAAAGGCCATAAGACTTATAAAACAATTCCTTCAAATATTTATTGGATCAGCCTTGGACTAACAAGTCCCCGATGAATGCTGATCGAAGATTAGAATTTATGAGACAACATGAAATGTTAGAACCCTTCCTAACTCCAAACGAACACTATCTGTTGAGCAAAGCAGACCACAGCACAGCTGCCAGAGCCCCACGCATCACTAACAGTCGGTGAGAACCCAAAGAGCAGCACAGCTCTGCAGATGGATGCGACTTCCCTAACCATGGATGGCTGTGCTGTAAGAGTCTATGTCTGAGCTGGCGTCCCTGCGCGGTTTACAGCGACGGACTCAGCCCATCTCCCCCTGAAGCAGACACCTGTGTTTGGTCACAGGCTTTGGACTGTGACAGCTGCATTGCCACTTTCCACACAAGGAGCCCAGAGTACCTAGCTGAGACGCAGACTCCTGGGAGGTGACTGCGGTGTGTAAACAGGCACCTAGTACTCAGCTGAACACCACACAGAAAAGCATCTTCACGGGACGTGCAGACCTGAGACAGGACGCACAGAAGACTGTCATCTGGAGTGGCATCTTGGAGCCAGCTTCAGTGTCTAAAGAACATTCAGAATGGCTCCAGGCACACACGTGAAGGCATCTGAATTCACACCCCTACACGTGAAGTGGAAGCACAGCGCAGAATCCCGCTTTGCTCTGGAGCTCCCAGCCAGCTGGGGTAGGAATGCTGAAGACAAACGTAACATATGAATAAGGAAAAAGGAAAGCAGCATCCTTGTTCTCTACAACTTTTCTGGTATTGAGCATAAATAGATTGAAGTTCACTTCCTCAACTCATCGCTTTTTCCTCCTTTTACATGCAAGTGCTACATTTGTTCTTGTCTTGTCTTTTAATATCATCCCTGCCTTCCACAAGCTGCTTAAGAAAACAGCTATAACATTGAGAACACTTCAGGCAGTTCTTTTCTGTACCCCTTCAGATGAAATTCATCAGATCCAGCTGAGCTGAAATAACTGCCTCATCAAAACATTCTCTTAGCTGTTCTTTCAGTACTGAAGGCTCTTACCCCCTTGTCACTCGTGTTAATTGTTCCTGTTATCACCAACTGATCAATTAAAACCTTCACTGCTTCTCCTGTGCCACTCCCAGAGCAGCTGAACCCACTGCTCCCCAACGAGGACTGTTTTGCTTTCCCAAATTCCTCTCTTCACACACAAAGAGATCTTAGACAGTCCACAAAAATAAACTCTCTTCAGGGCTGACTCACACCGCATGCTTGGAACCTTTAATCTCGTGTGTGTTTTGGGTCAGGACACAAGCTCTCTGGAGCTGGCAATCTGGCCAGTGCAATGGAAAACTCATTCAGTTTCCACTTTATCAAATCCAGAATTTGACAGCAGTGGCACAAGGTCATGACAACCAGAAGAGGCTGGAACTAAATGCAGCATCTGTCCAGGTGTTCTGTGGGAGGGCATGACTCTAGAAGGCTGCAGTTACATCCTGTACTGAAGAGCCTGGGAGAGGACAGGAGATGCTGAAGCTGCTGCGTTCCCATCCCTCCTGGCCCTCTTCTAGTCCAGCGTAACAGAAACATGGCTCTCGCTGCAGCTGGGAAGGTGGAGTTGTTTAAACAGAATTAAGCCACTGGGCTATCAAACCTGAATTCTTTTTTTCTCACAGCAACAAATACCCAAATGAATCACTGAAGGATTTTCCAATTTTTTTCACAGTGTGCACAGAATAACAAGTCTATCCATTAGACATTACCACAGTATTTGGATGTCTAGTCTGGATTACTTCTGGAGATGCTCCCTACCGACACCTCTGAGCCTAGCTTCTCCCCACAACAGAAACCACGACATACCTGCCTGTCCACCTCCGGCAGCAGCAGCAGCAGGCGCTGCTGGCATTCTGTAGGCAGGACAGAGAATGTATGCTTGTTGATCAGCGCCCGCAGGTTCGTGTTCACGAGGATGGAGTCAGGAGTTTCCACATCAATTTCAGCACACTTTGTTCTCTTCAGCTGCCCTGCAACGAACCACAAAGACATAAGTAATATCTTACCTAAAAGAGGATTAAAGGATCCTTTGGACTTCACTGTACCTCAGATTTTCAAAATGCCACCTTAGCAATCCATTTCAAACCTTGACTTGAAATATACCTTCTAGCTTTGCACATACAGTTAAAAACAAAATGTGGGAGGTCCCTTCCAGCACGGAAAATTCCCATACCTAATACACCGTAGCCTGCGTCGGTTCACCTAGCTTTTGTAGGAATCCTGGCTATCTGGGGACTAGCAAGGAGTCTTTGTCAGGAGGGTTTCTAGAACTGCTTTTAGCCACGTCAATTTTCTAATTTAAGCCTCTAGTTAAGGTCAGTTTGTTCCCTGGGATTTCTTCATGGCCTTTCCCACTTTGTTCTCAGCAAAAGCATTTCAGAAGAATTCATCAGGCCATTGTGCCTGTGTAGAAGCCACAACATGAGATGAAGCAGGAAAAATTAGAAACTATTCTCTCTTTTTAGCATTTGAAAGCCAGCAAGTCCAGCATTAAGCCTTGTGCTGCAGTCAGCTTCACATATGTGCTGCAAATTCAGAGAAGAATAACGAAGAAAGCATTTGTACTGTGTGCTCTGTTTCCTTTGCATTCATCCACTGTCCATTACTGGCAAAATACCAGGGGTTTTGGAGCTCAGACTAACGGGGCATTATTAGAAAAATGGGTAACGTTAAGACAGACCCTGCTACCCCTGACTTCAGGGCTGACAGCAATTATTTTTCAGGTAACAGCACTGAACAAATAAATGCCACAGAGGCTTGTTTCATTAGGGGAAGTTCGTTCTATTAGAAGTCGTTCAGACAATAGCTCTGCAGGTTTATAATCGACTGAAGTTGCAGAATTTCCTAATTACAGGGGAGAAATGAAACATGCCCTGAAAAGTGGCTATTTTCACCAGCGATAAAGAAAATCTAGGATGATTAGCACAGACAGAGACCTCAGAATATCCTTAAGCTCATCAAGGTCAATTCCACACTGGTACGTATGAAAGAAACCACAAAAGGTCACAAGGGCTGAGAAAAACCTAACTTCAATGAATGGGAAGGATGCCAAACAACAGTGGGGTCTGAAGTATAAAGATCTGGGAAGGAATTTCTTTTTTGTTTTTAATGTTATCAAGTGTCTTAAGTACATTAAAAAGTCTTCTAAATAATGCAACTCCTTGCTGCAAAATCTGAGGTAGAAACCCCTGCTGATAAGAAATGAGAAAAGGCTTATTTGCACATGTAAGGTTTGAATTATTTATCCTAATTCACACAGCACATGAGCAGTACCTTCCAGAGTTGTCCAAGAGTCACTTTAGCAATAGAATTAATTACACATTTTACTCAATTTTGCTATTTAGGCTTTTGTTCTGTCATCCAAGCAACCAGATCTCTGTAAGCAGAAAAATAAATATCTTACTTGCATGGAGCCTGTCAGATCTCTGGAATGGTTTCTTCCCCAGTCCTGGCAAGGAGTTATCAAGCTTAACAGAGGGAGAGGAGCTGGAGGTGGAGTTCTGAGGGCTGCCTGACCGTCCATCTGACTGCTTTCCTTCCCAAGCTGCACAGGAAATTGAAACATTTAAACACAGGGATGTACAAAGACCTGAGACACCTGTTTGGTCTGAAATAAAGATTCTTTAACGTGCACACTGTAAGCCCAGCATCTCTGGGATGAGCACTTCTATGATCCTTATATTCATTTATTCTTGCAGCACTTACTTCGCAACAGGCTGAAAGCAGAAGACCCCTTTGTAGCTTTCAGAACATCACAAAATAAAGCGATAGCCAGCCAGTTCAGTTATGGTTTGAGCCTATTTCCCAGTCAGTCCATCTTATTTCCCATCCACATCCAATCCAGTAAAGATCTTGCTAAAACTTCCTTTCAGAGCCAGCTTTGGTTTCTGTTAGAGTACACTGTCAGGAAAAATCTCTTCATACTTTTGGTGTACTTTCTAGATTTTAACCTACTACGGTAGCTTTTGTTCTTTCAGACCACCCTTGGTAATTCCTCCTCCTCTTTCAAATACTCAGGAGATATTTTCATGTCTTCCTCCGAAGTCACTACTTAGCCAAACCAGACAGATTTCACCACTGTGATTTCTCCTCACAAATCACTGCCACCCACGTTCTCTTCTGTACAGCAGTATTTTTTCTGCTGGTGGGAAAAGCTTCTTTGCTTTCCTTTCCCTCCTCTACCGAAGTGAGATGAATTAAGAACACGAGCTGGTCTTTGCTCAGCTCTCTTTAGGTTTGTGTGTAATAACGGGTACTCACTCAAGGTACTGAAGTCCCATACCTTGAAAGAGAAACTCCACAACACACATGATTAAATCACAAACTAAACGAATGCTGGCTCTGATTAATGACTCGCTCTAATCAATCTTCACCCAGTCTGTGCCAGCTTTGTTCCCCATCTGCCTCCTTCCTTTCCTCTTCCTTCCACTAGCTGTTCCAGTTCTGACTGAGTACATCCCTGAAATTGTGGAACCAGCATGTTGCTGTCTACCTGAATATTTTTCTCTCTCCACGTGTACCTTTAATTTACTTCTCCATCTCAATACATCCCACTGTCCCGGCACTGTGAGCTATTTCTGTGTACTATCGTGTGGATAGGAGGGGAAAAAAAGGACTCCATGGATGCTGATGAAAAACACACAAAAGTTACTCATATTGCAGTACCATTTGAAGGCTTTTACAGTAATCAATATTCAGTCTAATGAGAGGCTGCACAAACACACACTGTTCTACCCTACATCAGCTGAATAAGGTTAGAGCAAAAGCTGAGGAATGCGGCTTTCCTGAGACCATGTGTAAAATTTGTTTGATCCTTCATTCTGTCCCTCACAATGTTTAAGGAAGGAAAGCTCCCATGGCTGGATGCTGGCATGGATAGACACAAACTCTTCAGGAAAGATGGGCAAGGAAGAAGGTTGTCTCTACCCATGCAATCGTGTGGGACAACATTGAATCCAAGGGTCCTGGCAGAGCCCACTGGTGTCCTTACAAGGCCTCTCTCTACCGTCTTAGAAAAGAAGATCGTGGGAGATTCCTCACAACTAAGCAAGGCAAATGTTACACCCACCTTCAAAAAAGGCTGAACAGACAACCCGACAAAATACAGGCTGCTCAGCCTCACTTTTCTTCCTGGGAAAATAATGGACTGACCCCTCTTGGAGCATATTTCTGGTCACACGAAGGAGATAATGATGAGTGGAAGCAGTCAGCATGGACTCACCATGGGTAAATCACACCTGACCAGCCTGATTGCCTTCTGTGAGCAAATTACTGCGTTTGGAGACAGGAGAAGAGGGGTGGATGCCATTTACCTTGGCTTTAGCAAGGCATTTGACATTGTGTCCCACAAGACTGTCTGCGAGCTGGGCCATGAGGATCTGGACAGGTGGACAACCGGATGGGTAAGCAGCAGGTGAGGGGGCCAGGCTTGGAGAGACACACTCCGCACCCTGCCTGGTTAGCGTTTTGATTTGGGGGAGGTAATGGAGCACTGGCTGAAGCTTGGAGGCAACACCAAATCTGCAAGGACCACTCACTCTGCTGGAGGGCAGAGCTGCCACCAGCAGGACCCCGCCCCTGGTAAGGCAGAGCCCCTGGCAGTGACACGGGGTGGGGCAGCTCTGCTGGAGGGGACACGGGGGTCTGGGCAGACACAAGCTGAACCTGTGCCCTGGCACCAAAGGCCAACAGCATCCTGGGATGTAGGACCACCGCGAAGGGACCACAGGAAGTGATTATCCCCATGGGCTAAACACTCATTGGACCACACCTCAATTCTGTGTCCTGTTCTGGCACCTCCAATACAAGGAAGAGATACAAACCAGGACTAACTCCTTTAGTCTATTTTAATAATTACTCTATGTTAGCTAACAATCTTACAAAATATCCTACCTGTGTCAGTCCCTCTTAGGTCTCCCCTGTTCCTACTTTCCTAAGTGAAGATGCAATTCCTCCTGGGGCAGGGAGCTCAGGAGATGGGGTCCTCCAGGAACGATATCTGCCTGTTGTGCTAATGAACCCTTCAGGTTTAATCCTAGTTAGCAGAGAAATTGCAAACTGCTTTTAAACTATCATTTTATGATAAAGATTTCATACACCTGGCACTCCATTTTCTTAATACCATCGTGGAAGAGGTGTCATTTTCTACTGGATTAATTTTGGCTTCCTTCTCAGACCACAACCACCTCAGTGTAAGGGGCACAAGCACAGCTTAGGACAGAATTTCAAACAAGCATGATGATATTAACCTTCTTCCCCCTTAACCTTTTGGAAAGGGTCTGAACTACAAAGCTGCCTGGGAACAACCGGCAAGCTCATCAGCTGTTAAACACTTCCTCTGCCATTAAATGACGCATGAAGTACAGCTGATACATACGCCTGCTCCTTTCAATTGCGTATATGGTACATAGCTGCAACCTTGCATATGTCTGAACAGATGTTGCACGAAACATTCCAGCAGTATACAACCGGCAAGCCAGGACAGATTGGTCTAGTTTTGGTTGGGATTTGTTTAGAGCTGTTTGGAAAGGGAGAATAAACAAACACACTAAAACACAGAAAGAATTTTATACTGCAGAAAATCAGCATGAGATGAGGAAACATCTCCAATTATGTAAAAGGTGACAGGGAGAAGAAATCAAATAACCTGCCCTCTGTGGCCACGGTGGATAGGACAGGAAATGTGGGGTTTAAACCCAAGGAAGCAAAAAAAGAGTCTGATTAGAGGCCAAGAAAAACATTTTAAGGATAAAGTTAGCAAAGCAGGAAGGGCAAGATTTGCTGGGAGTTTTCGGTATTTGCATGATGGCATCTCTCAGAACAGACTGAAGAAAACATCTGTCAGGAGTGCACCATGGCTCCTGCCCTGAGGACAGGATGGGGACCAGATGAGCTCTCAAGGGCACTTCTGGGCCTAGTTTCTGATGGCTCTGGGAAATTTCTTAACCTGACCACTGAATCTCAGCTAAACACTCATGTAATTACACCAAGAATATCCAAGAGCAAAATGTTTTTCATGCTACTGTTGTCTCACTGCTGCTGTATAATCCTCTCTGGCTACTTCTATACCAGTAAACAGAGCGGTGACAT
>NW_010145142.1:14220-18740 GCF_000699245.1 Pterocles gutturalis
CTGGCCCTAAGAACAACTAGCCCAAAGTGGCCGTGCTCACATCCCTAAGCTGTCTGTCTCTCCCACACGGGGTTGGCCACGTTCAGATTGCCTGCAGGGAATGACGTTTGGTGCTGAACACCAAGCCGTGACAAGGATTGCCTAGGAGACTGCTGGCTTCTCCGGAGCCAAAGCTACGTCAGGGAATTGAGCAGGATGGATTGACCGGGTTCCAGTTCCTATGCCCAGTACCTTGGCAATGATTAACTCAGCAGCAGAGATGCAGCTTCTCTCTCCTCATGCAGTTGTTTCTTGCTCTAAGCACAGGCATGTTGGCTGATGGGCTGACGGGAAGAGGAAGGAGATGTGGGACTGGGAAGAGATGCTGTTAATAGGTGCTCTAAGAATGAAGAGGGCACACCTTTGTTCTGTATGGTAATGGTTTGGTACGACTCATGTTATCAGGCTTTACCAAGAAGTCATTTTTAAGACGACTGAAAATAGGTTAGCATTTGGGACTCCAGATGTAATTTTGTTGTGATCTGATTCCTTTCCCTCCCTTTTTTTCAGCAAGCTCCATGACTGCCAGTCTCAGCCACTCCACCTGTGAGCAAACACCTGACGGAAGCCTTTTGGAGTGAGCATTCTTGCTGCATCTTCCTCAACGGTTACATTTTCATGATCATCATCTTTCTGAGCTGAATCAGGACCAGTCAATTAAATCAAAGGTGAAGAAGGACTTCATGACAATGAATGGCTGAGTGATAAAAGAACAGACATGATTCACTGTACAGAACCATGAAATGATGTACAAAAAGAACTCCCCTAACCGTACATACATACTGTTGGGTCCTAAAGTAGAAAATAACAACTTAGGAAAGAGTCTCAGAATCTCAACAGTTCTAGGAAAATGCCTGGTCTTGGTGAGGTCAAAAAAAAGCTAACTGAATCCTAGGAATTGTTAAGAAGAGAGCAACAAAATTTAGACTATCAAAATGATGCTATACAAATTCAAAATGCATCTTGCACCCTGGATACTGTGTACAATTTTCATTCTCTATTGCAAGAAGCATATAGGTTTCCATATGAGGAATGACATAATGCAGTAGGACTCTTCAGATTGAAAAAGAGATCTCTACAAAAGTCATAAATGGCAAGAAGTTGGTGAATAAACAATAGTTGTTCACTGCCTGTTTGATAATTAGAATGAATCAAATAAAGGCATAAGGAGCCTGGCTCAAAACAAACAAAAATGAGTAGTTTTTACAGGGCGGTGTTTGCCACAAGACATTTACAAAGGCAGAGTTCCCTTCAGTCAAATCCACTGAAGAAAACCCCACTGAGCTGTGAAATACAAAGCCATCTCTTCTTGCTTTGGAGGTCCCTGAGCACAATGCGCTTAACTCTGGGAGAGCGCTACTACACGGCTACCCTGCATTTACACACTGCTTCATGCATGTGCTATCAGCAGGGTTGGACACAGGTCACCAGCCGAACATGTCCCATTTGATTTGACAGGCCCGCTGTTCTGATTTCTTCCATGAGTGTGAACAAAGTGGTGCTCAGTGATCTCAGAGACAATGCAGAGCCACCACTAGTAATGGTTACAGATGACGTGACAAATTGTGGAGTGATAATGACAGTGTTAGTCTACAAAGTCTTGTAGACTTGTACAACGTGAAAATCAGTCCATACAAACACAGGGGCATTTTTTTTTGCATCTGAAAGAAAACAACTCGAGTCATGCTCACAGAACCAGGAGCTTATCATGGAAATCAGTTACACTGAAAAGGACGTAGAGAAAACTAGCTAGAAATAACCACCACGAATTTATGATAACTAGGGAAACACTGCTGCTGGTAAGGGAGCTAATGCATTGCTGAGTGAACAAGAGCAGAGCAGCGAGCTCATTAATTTCCACTGCAGTGTAAACACGGGAAACCACTTGAGGTTCTTTTGGATCAGAATGCACATCTTCGGAACAAGACATGAAATGAGAAGCCACTTTGGAAAGAAAGAAATACCAAGATAAACACCACCTAATTTGCTAGGCCGTGAGAAGTACCTGACCACAGCGTACAGGCATCTATTGGGGAGGACACTTGTCACAGAAAGAAGCTTTTTAACCAGACAATAGCACAATAAGATCTATTTCAAGATGTATTCTTAGCTGAATGCATTCCTAACAAAATCAAAGCCAGGGAAACAGAAGCTAGGCTATGTCAGAAACAAAAAGAACACCGTATGAAAAGAGCCACTTTCTTCTCTCATCCCCCAAGAACAAGAAAAGGCAAGTTAGGGAGACACGTCAGTAAAAGAACACGCAGGAGTGCCGCTGCCACGTACCAGACTTTGCAGGAGTGGAGTCACCGGCTGCCTTGACGGCCTTCAGAAGGACGTGCTGACTAGACGACACGGGCATGCCTGCTCTGCATTGCTGCTGCTTCTGCTGCTGCTGTTTCAAGGCCTGGGGAAGAGGACAGAAGAACATGACCAAAGAGAAATTCAAAATATTCTTAGAAATTATTAGTACATGGTACAGACCACTTGTTTTACAGCAAGCAATAGCTGGATTCTGATTCTAACTGTATCAGAAGTTCAAAGCTACTTCCAGAACACATTCAGTTCGCGTGGGACACTGACACTATTTAAATGTTACTGTAAGTAGACAGATTACCCACCTTGCACCTAAAGTAAAAAGTTAATGGCTGCAGAACGTCTTACGCTGTGCTGTTTCATTTAAAAATGATCTCTAAAGAATGCAAAGAGAAAGGATTCCAAATCTGGAGTTGGTTCAGTAAATAATTATACAAATAACTTCCAAGTAGAAGTACTACCACATAATTAATTTGTTTCCTGGAGAAGCAAGTAGCAACTTACTAAAAACCTAAACCTTCAACAGAAACGCTACCTGTTAGGAAGGACTTTCTGAATTAGGAGAGTAACAAAGACTAAAACATTAAAGGGGAGAAAATAAAATCCTTTGTTTCCAAAAAGACTGTCGAGGCAACCATAACACAGCCTAAAAGGTACAAATGACTAAGGCAAAGAGGTATGGAGGCAACTTGGTTAAACTGCAGTATCTACCCAAACCAAAGTTTCTGTTTTAAAAAAAATGAAATCCAAACCCAAATAAACTTAACAGCAGAATGAATTACAACAGATCAAGTATACCACAGAACATCAAAACAGGAAGTAACAGGAAATGTTATGCTGCACATATACAAATGAGTGGGACTGTTAACTGGCGATCACCGCTGTGTTAAACAACAATAATAATATTACAGTTAGAACTAGGAGAGAGAATAAAAATAGGCAGGAACCTACAGAATCTGCCACATGAGGAAACAGAAGTCAGACTGACTTCCAGTTTGTAAAGACACAAATGAGGGAGACAGACAACAAAAGGATGCAGATAATGAACGGACACATTCCTATTTTCCAATTTATTAGATATTTCCCATTTAGCCACTTCTACCACAGGTTAAAAAAAAAAAATTCAGACAAAGTGAAACACAACAAAATTGAAAACCAGTAAGAGGAAGTATCCTGTGCAATGCACAATTAACCTCCTGTTATTGAGGTCAAAAGCTTTTTTTAAAAAAAAGAAGATAAAAAGACAGACCTGGCATTCATCTGAGTAACAAGAACCCATAAACAAGTTCAAGAAAGCTTTTACAAATTCTTCTCTGGTTTGAAGATGAACTGCAGGCAACCCTGAATGTCACGAAACTAGTAGACTAGGAAGACCATGAGCATGTTCAGGGAGTTAGTTGTGTGAATCCCATACTTCCATTATCCAAATCACTTCAAATATTTCAGGTTTTGTGTATTTTGTGTATTCAGTTCACCTATTCTGTATGCCACCTAATTGCTGAAGTTTTCTCAGCTTAGGTGAAGCAATTCTGCTTTTGTTCATTGTGCCACCTCAGCTCTTGGTCACGCAGCGCCTGAGGTGCCCACGCCGATGGTGGCTGAGGCATGTGTGGGAAGAGGAGGAAACAATTACTCATTAGATACTTCGTTTTAAATTGTGTCAGCTTCGTGCTTATGTTCCCTGGTATAAACATTTGGGGGTTTCTTTAACATATCAAAATTTATACTGAGTCCTGTCATAATCACAGAATAATTGTGGTGGGGAAGAACCTCATGAGGTCTCCAGTCCAAGTCCCTGCTCAGAGCAGGGGCAGCTCGGCCTCCACCAGTGTCCTCAGGGCTCTGGCCAGCTAGGTCTTGAAAACCCCCAAGGATGGAGACAGCACAACCTCCCTGGGCTCCTGCTCCACTGCTGGACAGTCCTCACAGGGAAAAAAACTTCTCCTTATACCATTCAACTTATGCCCACTGTTCCTCTTTGTCCCATTTCCTTCACCACACTGTAACGAGCCTGGCTCTGTCTTCTCAATAACCTCCTTCTAAGTAGTGGGGAGCAGGGGAGGAAGGAGAGAGGCCCAGCTCCCCAGTAACACCCCACAGCAGCCCCAGCTCCCTCATAATATCCCACACCAGCTACAGCTCCCCAGTAACACCCCACAGCAGCC
>NW_010145143.1:0-4574 GCF_000699245.1 Pterocles gutturalis
CCTGGCACACTGCTCGGCGCCGATCGCCCCTTTTCTCCGAACCCATTTGAGCTTGTTTCCCCCTTGGCTGCCCAGTTCCCCCTGCTCCTCTGGGCTTTGGGGTGGTCCCATCTGCAGGGCGCCCAAACGGGAGCAATCCACGGGCTGCCACCCTCGCAGCGCAAGCGGGACGGAGGCATCCAGCCGCAGGCAGTACGTGGGTGCCTCCATTCCAGCCACCGGCTGGATTCAGCCCTCCGCTCTCTGTGCGCCCCTCTGCTTACCCACAAGGGCCCCTCCGGCGAAAGCCATCAGCACTGACACCAGGCTGCCTGGAACCCTCCTTGGATGCTGGGTGTCCGCGTCTTGTACGTGCCAGTGAAGTCAAATGCCTTGATGAACCTGCGGAGGGCAGAGATGGCGAGGATTGCTCCTGGGAGGAGATAGTCCCCAGCTCTGGAGGAGCCACATTGCCCTGCTCCCTTGGGCACTCCTCCCAAGCCCCATCCCTCTTCTGCAATGGACCAGGAGAGCGTCGCAATGACACCAAACACCACTCACTTCCTTCTCCTCTGGCCCCTGGCAAAGCTTTGCCTAGGAGGAACCCAAAATACAAACAATTCTTTTGTCTTTCAGACCTTGAGCCTCACCAAAACAATGCGGGGATGGAGGGAGGAGCACTTCCCCACCCAGGGTGCCCCAGAGTAATGCCAAGCAGTAGGGTTGTGGCTCACTTTCTGAGGCCACCATAATCTACAAGAAATGAGTCTTTCACACTTCAGTAAGCCTGACACACTCAGTGCACTCCCTTGGTTTTGAGGGGGAGAGGGGAACTCTGGACAATTAACAAGGGTTATTAATTACTTCTTGCTCCCAGCCCAAAGAGGCCCAGATAAAATCTATTCTCAGGGAAGAGTCTGAAGCTGTCTTACCCTTCCTTTCCATATACATCCTCTGTGGCTGCAGCTGCAGTGATGGCCCCCACAATGCCCCCAATAAGGCCTGGCATGGCATGGAGGTTGTGGATGCCACATGTGTCCTGGATGTGCAACCTGGACTCCAAAAAAGGCTGAGGGGAAGGGAGGTAGAGAGAGATCAGGGACATGAGCACAGCCTCAGAAAGGGTTAGTTCCTTCCATGGAAGACTGGGGTAAGCAGAGAAGGAAGAATGATATTGTGTCCCATTAAAGAGCTAAAGGCTTGTAGACAAAGATGTGAGCCAAACTCAAGATAAAACAACAACATATCCTCCAAACACTCTCCTGTTGGGAGACTGAACCTTCCCGAGCATTTTGGGGCAGTAAATGGAGTCAGAAGTGCATCTACGTAAGGGATGGTGGGAAGCAGGAACCCTCAAAGTGAAGTGAATCCATTTCTGGTGTCCTTAGCAGGACCAGGGCTGCAGACCCCCAGAGCAGCACTCACCGTAAGGTAGACATACCCCACTGTGGACACGATGCCACAGATGAACCCAACAATGAGGGAGCCATATGGAGTCAGCATCATTTCCGCGCTGGTGCCCACAGCCACGCCGCCTGCCAGTGTTGCATTCTGGATGTGGACCTGCAGAAATAACAGCCCTGTCTTGGCATCTTGGGGAGACCGCTATTGCTCAGGGATGGTGCAAGTGGTAAAGCGGGAGCATAAGCTCTGAAAATGCTTCCAGAGGAAATATCATGTCTGATTTTCCTGCTTCTTGGTGAAAAACAAGAAAGAAGAGGCAGCCTGTCTGTAGCACAGGCGCACATAGACTCCCACTCGCTGTACCACACACATTCTTTGCATCCACAAATCTGGGTGGGGAGTTGTCATGAGACGGAAATTGTCTCACCTGTGTGTCACGCAAGCTCTGCTGTCACAGAGACATGTCACCCACACACATAACATGTACAAGTCAGCCCCCCAATTGCTCATGAGCTGCGGCGCAGGCCCTGCTCAGCTCTCTGGAGAGCGCTGCAAAACACGGCTCTGCAACATGCCCATCAGCAGCTCTCGGGGCAGAGCAAGTCCAGTCCCTGCTGTGACAGGTCCACCATGTGCAGGGCATCACCCTGCACCTCAAGCACTGCAGGACTCACTTCCCATCTGCTTAAAGCCTCTGGGTTTCTGCCTGGATGCTGGTTGCACCATCACACCCTGAAATCCAGTATCTGTTCAGCAAAGGACAAGTGCCAATCGTTTCCTGGACACTTGATTAGCCTCATTATAAGTCCTCTGGGCAGCGCCCAGCTCTCTGCTCCCAGCTTACCATGTCAAGCTTGCCTTTCTTCTGCAGCATGCTGGAGAAGGCCATTGTGGTGAGGACACAAGCAGCCAGTGAGCAGTAGGTGTTAATGGCAGCCCTGTGCTGGGCATCCCCATGCTCAGAAATTGCTGAGTTAAAACTGGGCCAGTACATCCATAGATACAGGGTACCTGGTGGGATGGGGAGGAGGGGACGAAGAAGGGAAAGGGAAAAGAGAGAATACAGGGACTGAAAAAACTTCTAAAGAAGATCTTTCTGCACAGGGGCAAGTCTAATCCCATAGTGCTGCTGCCCCAGAGCTGCACCCCCCATGGTGGGACCGGCATCAGGAGGGGCTGGCAGAGAGGGGGAACCAAAATGTGTCCTTGTCTTCCCAGGCACCATTTCAGCCCAGACACTGATGAAGGGAGCTGAGTAGCTCTGAGAGGTGGAAGACTGGGATACAGAGCTTCTGAGCCCCAGATCCTGGTTTCAGTTTGGTTCTCCTAGAGACACAGGAGGGACCAGCCTTCTGCAGATCAGCCGACTCACCGATCATAGCGAAGAGGTCCGAGTGGTACACGGAGCCCTGCTTGTCCTTACTCTGCTCCAGGTTGGGTCTGTACAGGATGCGTGTCACTGTGAGGCCAAAGTAGGCTCCGAAGGTGTGAATGGTCATGGAGCCACCCGCGTCCTTAACCTGCAGTCATGGGAAAACAGAGGTTTGCTTCTCTAATCGCCACTTGTTTTGGAGCTGAGGTCTGGTTTGCCACACGGAAAGGAAGGAACAGAACCAAGTGGGCGCTGCCTAAAGCCTTACATGAAGCAGGTTGAGGAGGATGTACTCATTCACTGCAAAGAGTGTGACTTGAAACAAAGTCATGACGAGGAGCTGTATGGGGCTGGTTTTGCCCAGGATGGCTCCAAAGGCAATGCACACAGAGCCCACACAGAAATCAGCATTGATCAGGCTGGAAAAGAGGAAGGATAATTGTGGTTTAGTGAGGAAATACTCTTCTGTAACTCACTCTCACCCACCCCCATCTCAAGACATCCCACCTGAAGACAAACAGCTGATTAGGAGCCAGCCCTGGATTTCCCACTGACCTTCCTCCCATTCTGACATAGTGTCCAGGAAAGGAGTTTTCCCACAAATTATTTAAATAATGTGTATTATGTATGTTCTCAGCACTGGCATCCATGGTGCTTGGCTTGGGACTAAGGGATGATGCTTGTCTCACTTTTTCCTTTGAGCAGTACCACCATCATGGCAAGCACCTTCCGGCTCAAAGGTGGAAAACAAGTGGAGGTATGCGGAGGGAAGACAACATTTTAAAGATTCAGTTTGCATGTAGCAGAGGGACAGGCACAGCCAGCTGCTTGGCTCCTATCCCAGCTCTTCCACAGGCCAGTCAAAAGGTGGCATCCCAGAGCCCATCTCCTCCTTACTTCTCCACTCCAATGAGGATCTTCCCGCTCTTGAAAGAGTGGAACCAGCCTTGCATCAGGAGAGCCCACTGGATCCCAAAGGCAGCAAGGAGGAAATTGAAACCTACAGCTCCGAATCCATAACGCTTGAGGAACATCATAAGGAAGCCAAAGCCCACAAAGATCATCACGTGGACATCCTGGAAAGCTGTGCAGAGGGAAAGGACCATCAGATCTGTGGGGAAGGCAGAGCTGCAAGTGCTGTTTGAAGTCAGCAGTGAAAGGAAACCAACCACATCAGTGGCAGTAGGGGGGGGAATTCAAGTGAAGATGTGTGTTTGTCCCATGACCCCACATTTCTAAGTCTGAAAATGGCTCAGCTTTTGGAAACTGGCTTTTGGTTAAAAGGCTCAGTCTTGAAAGTAAAAAAAAGTTTATTAAAAGCTGCACGCAAGAGAAGACCAGAGACTGATGGAGTGTACAATGGAAAACATTTTCCTGTTCAAATTGGTTTTTTTCCTTTTTATAAAAAACTCAGAAGATATAATGAAAAATGAACAGTAAAGTTTTGTTAAAAACACGTGAATGGTCATTTTGGGTAGGTCCATCCAATCCAGGGTCCTGATGATGGCTCAGAGCAAGAACAGTACAAGAACAAGTGAGGTTTACAAATATATTTTTAAATGCCGCTGAAATCAGTGGCAAAATACCCTTGAGACCAGGATCCCACCATGTGAGATTTAGAGTACTTAAACCAGAGAGACCCAGTTCTTCCCACAAATGCTCCGACCTGCTAACTTGAGACCCTCAGATGCCCTTCCCCGAGGGAAACCAAACCTGTGTGAGCCTCTTGAAAGAACTGCTCAGTGCAGTAAACCTGCTGTACTTTTTAATGCTGCACATTTCTATCAGATAAGCATCGCTTTGCAGTTAAGTGAGCTGA
>NW_010145143.1:4605-6751 GCF_000699245.1 Pterocles gutturalis
GCACAAACTGAACCATGGAAAACCTCACAGTGGAGGCCACTCTGCCCATGAAAAGAGCAGGAGACCCAAGGCTAGGTTCCCCCGCCGGGAGGCTCCCACCAGCAAAGCCACACTGTAGAAACAGGTAAACACAGCATTGACGGAGCTACACCAGCAAGTTCTGCATTATGCAGCACAGAAGCCATTATAGCCGCTATAACCAGCATCACCTGTGCACCTAAGAGAAGGTGTAAGCTCAGGGCAAAGGAAATTCAGTGACTGAGAATCTACTCTATCCTGACCCCATCCTGAAATCCAGCAGCCCCAGATCTGCTCCTGCAGGGGCAGTGGGGTTCTATCTGCTCCTTCCACTAAGGGCTGGGTGAGGATCTGGGTGAGGTGTAGCTCTGAAGAAGCCTTGGCTTTTGCCCTTTGATGCTTTACAAGATCTTCCAACTTGTATAAGGACGAGCATTTGGAGACACTCCAGCAGTGTAGTGCCATGTTGCAGAGTTTTTAAAAATGTCCCCCATGCCTATGAAATCACTCACAAAAAAAGGAAGGAGACAAGATCTGCTGCTTCAGCAGAGGTCACTTCAAATGCACTTCTCTGCATCTCCTAAGAACCAGTCTTCCTAACCCTGGTTTTACCATACAATCCCACAGACCTTCCCTCTGCAGCCATTTGAGGGGGAATATTTGGTGCTGCGGAGTAGGGGTGGGATAGAAGGACAGAGGAAATGTCATGTCCTTAGCTCCTACGAGCCCTTTCTTGGACCCCTGGTATCCTCCCAGCACATCAGTGACAAGAGCAGCCCTCGGGCACTGCTGCTGCTTCATGCCGACCTGAGCGGGGTTATTCCCACAGGCAGATCTCGAGGGAGAGCCCAGGGCAGTCACAGCCATGGACTAACTTGGAGGCTGGCTGAGCAGTGGGTTTCTGTAAGCAAATCCTTTTCTGAACTAGCTAATCCTCAGCAGCTACAGGTTTCTATAGCTCCTTTGATTTAGCAGGTGTTTTTAATGGAAATGTTCTAAATAGATGCATGACTCAGGCCTGTTGCTTCCTTGGAAACAATTGCCTACAGAAGCAGCCTGATCTGAACGGCCCACAAAGATGACCAGCCCTGGAGATCAAAGCCAGCCAAAGACACCATTTGGCCAGAAGGGCTTTAACCACCTGAATAATCCCTGTGGCAATACAATGCAATGACCCAAGAGCCCAGGGAACCTGGCAGGTTAGGAGGACTCCAGCATCAAAATGCCAGTAGCTAAAGGGTAATTTGCTAGTGAGGGGGAGGATGTAGGAAGGGGAGGAAGATGTCACAGGATCTCAACAGCCGTTCCTCCGTATGCACAAAAAAGCTTGCTCTGATCCAGAGCCGAGGGAGGGGGCAGCAAGCCGAAACTTGCAGGGTGGTGGAAACACGTCAGCCCTATTCCTGGAAAAAAGACATCGCATACTGGTGTCATGGTACCCTGCTGACAAAGCCCCAGGAGCACTGGAGGGCCATGAGGTTTTTCTCTTGCTCTTTGATGTGCCCCAAACCAGCCTGAAGGCAAGAGCTGGACTTTCGAGCAATTGGTGGAGATGTCACCTCCGACAGCTCTGCCATGGGATGGGATGCAACGGGTTGGGATGGGATGGGGACCAGACAGCACCAGGACTTGGCTTTCCAAATACTCACATGGGTATCGGAAGTAGAAATCATTCTCTATGTCGCTGGTCAGGTTCATCTTTCGCTTCTCTTCTTCCCAATGTGCGTCAGCTTCGGGGCTGAAACGCACGAAGACCCCGAAGAGGATGATCATGGCCACCTCCCAGACGAGGCATATGAGTGGGAGCCGCCAGCGCATGAACGTGTTCTTCACCATCCCCTGGTGCCTCGGCCGCTCCATCCGCAGGTATCCCCGGCCGCCCAGCAGCCCGTGTGAGCCCGCGTCCCCCGCGCCCAGCCAAGGCGGGTGACATATATAGATCGGAGAGGGTGAGGTGGGGCGTAGGGAGGTGCCTGCAGCAGGATCACATTTCAGAGCGCAGGAGCTTCTGCAGGCTTGCTCCTCTCACCCTTCTTCCTCCCTGGGAAGACAGGCAGGTCTCTGCACCTTTCCTCCGAGCAGCTCAAGCACTTCTGAGCCCTGCCTCCCCTGGGACAAGTAGTCGTGG
>NW_010145144.1:0-2411 GCF_000699245.1 Pterocles gutturalis
TTCCCCTGGTGAAAATGATCCAACAGAGCAGATTCTTTAACAGATGCTGTCCACCTACTCCGGTATGTTTTTGTAGGGTTGCTGTAAGTGGGTTTGCAATTCCGGCATCGCAACTCATTAGCATTGTGCATCCTGCACCCGTCGAGTTTTCTTCTTCCTACTTTTTCTCTGTCCAGATTCATTTAGAGGAAGGCTTGGGTGTTCCTGCTTGCCTGCCCGGCGGTGCTGTCGGCCAGAAGGAACCGTTACCCTGGCCGCGCACGCGCTGCGTGGGTACCGCCGTTCAACTGGCTGCTTTGGATGCTGGCGATGGAACGCCTGCGTGGGACGGCCAGACTAACCCTCCCTTTGCTAAGCATATCAAGGGGATGGTGCAGACATCCACTGGAACACGTGTGCATCACACCTGAACTCTTTCATTTCTAAATAAGTGACTCCAGAATCCTTCTGGCTTTATCCCTTCAGCCCCACGAAGCGTGCCGGGTTTTCATGCCAGTCTAAATTATCTTATTGCAAATTGAAACAGAATTTCTAAGCAGATGTATAAAGACACAACGTAAAAAACAATTACCGCTGGTGGCTTCTGCGTTTCTTAGCTGTCTGTAGCCACATATAATAAATTCAGCTTCTCGCAGCCTGGTTAATTCTTATTTTCTCACCAAACGCTTTTGTGTCAGGGGTTATTTCCACGTGCTGTCGGACACATCTGAGATGCTAAAGGAGCATTTGCCGTCTCCTCCCAGCCCGTTGTGGGTTACTGCTGCGCTCGGAGGGTGGGACGTTGTTCCGGTGTTGTGGAGGTGACAGTAACAATGGAGGTGGCAGGAGAAGAGCTCATTAGCTCCCC
Organism: Pterocles gutturalis; assembly: GCF_000699245.1. Taxonomy (NCBI): domain Eukaryota; kingdom Metazoa; phylum Chordata; class Aves; order Pterocliformes; family Pteroclidae; genus Pterocles; species Pterocles gutturalis. The sequence goes on from NW_010145144.1 coordinate 848, forward strand.
TGTGCTGGTAAAACCACTCAGTGTCTATGGAAATTAATTCTGCTTCTGGCTCCAGGGCACTAGATGAAAATGAGATGTAAGTAATGGTTTGTTCCCGTTTAAGGAGCGAGGAGGAGCTGGTCAGGATGGAGCACAAACATGAGAGCAGCTCGGTGCTGCTGGAGTCGCGGAGTTCTGCTTCAGGACGGGGAACCTCAGCTCCACGTGCGACGAATCCTTCATCAGCCCTGCCTGCGGCTGCTGCGCCCTGGCCCTTAGGGGGGATAATTTACGCGTGATGGCTTTATGAAATTAGAGTTAGAAAGAAGCCTTTGGAGTGGGTGTCGCTGCCTCGTTAGGGAAATCGGGGTGCGTGTGCCTGTTGTCAGGCACGAAGAGCGTGGCATCATCGTCATCCCTGGGGCGCTCACAAACCCGTAGGAAATAAACAGGGATGGACTGGAAGAGCTGCCAGAAAAGTTCTTGCCACAAAGTGTGACTTGCTGGAAGGAGGGGTATTGTCTGTGTCCACGGGAGTTAATCTGGGCAGATTAACGAAAGTATTTAAGAGCACCCAGGATGAGCAGCCGGCAAAGCAGGCGGAAGGAAGCTTCGGTGTTGTTCACCGGAGCGTCTTTGTGACAACCCGTGGGGCTTTAATGTCTGCTGTCTCCATACAGACCCACTGCCCAAGGGCTGCGGAGGCTCCGATGGCTCATCTCACCTGAAAACGCACATGGAGCACGTTCCTCGTTAAGGAGCATTGATCAGCGGTAGCGTCTTATCTCCTTATCCTCTTTAATTTCACTTAATCTTCCAGAGCCCGTGGTCTAAATTAATATTCCTGCTCCACAGGGTGCCTTGCGTAAAGCGTTTTTACATATAAATGGCACGATACATCCTGGAACAGAGCTGTGATTCAGAGGCTATCACATGGTAAATCTGAGGTGGAAGCGAGCTAACTGATTTATACAGAGTAATTAGATTCTAAATTAAATGCACAAAAGATTATTTTTTTCCCTTTCTTGCTTTTCCTTGTCTGAACTCAGCTGAGCTGATACTGGAGAAGGGGAAAGTGTTCTTCCTTCTCCGGCACCCTGTATCCGCTGGGCTGGGCAGGCTCAGGGCAGATCATGGAGATGGCTCCGTCCTTCGGCTGAGGGCAGGTTGAAGGAGGTGGCTCTGTCCTTTGCTGCCCCGCTGGGACTGCTCCCCGAACGAGCTCCCTTCCGGAAATCACTGATTTGCAGTCAGGAAGGGACTGCTTGTTCTCGCAGAAATAAGTTATTTTTGTGTTTGCCTAGATCACTTTGATGGCATAAGGTGCTTCATTAATGCACAGGTAGAGAAGAGCCAAAAGCAATAAAATAAACTCCTGTCCATGCTCTTCTGCCCTCTCCATCCACCCCAGCCCCGTCCCCTGGAGCGTGATTCGTTCCTTTGCCCATCTTGGTGTGGAGGTGCCGATCGGAGGAGAGTTCCGACAGCCCAGCTGCGGATCCTGTGGGACCTTGGCTGATGCCACCTCTGTGCCTCAGGGACGGATGCCTGCACCAAGCCAGGGATGGCCGTGCTCCGCCACCAC
>NW_010145145.1:0-5483 GCF_000699245.1 Pterocles gutturalis
CCGAGCCAAGGGCTAACCCACCACACCCTACTTAAATATTCCACTGTATCAAATTATTTCCATGGTGTTTGTGTGTTTGTGTTTTGTGTTTATACATATATATTGAGGATACCTTGTAGTAAGTGTGAATCTTTGTCACTTTCAAATCTGTAATTAAGTCACTTTTTAAATTATAACATATTCTACTGAATCACCTTGTTGATCTTTAAATTGGTTGGTGACTAAGTGTTGCTAAAATTTAACCTTTGATTCACCTCACACCAATAATAAATCTTCAATTGCTAGTAAATTGTAACGATGTCACATATTCCAGCTGCAACAAATTGGCATAGTCTGCAGGATCCTAAATCAGTATCTGTGACAACACCACTACATGCTGACTGTATTTATTGCATTGGACCAAGAGGTGATTGTTTATTTGCATGAATTGTAACAAGTGTAGGCAAATTCAGAAAGGAAACACAAAATAAGTTGATGAATAAAAGGTTCCAAACTATATGCAATCACAGAAGAAAAAACATGGTTTTTTATATAGGTGAATTTTTAGACATGTATCCCTTTTGTTTTAAATCCTTTAGTGTAAAAAAATCAAGCAAAATAAACCACAGAATATGGCTGTAAGGAATTAGACCTGAATACCCCATTGTCCACCACTTTTGTATCTGGCGCAAACATGGTATGTCATAGGTGTGTTTGTACTCAGTGTTACCTTAATTTTGACAAGTTTAGGTATACAAATTTTGGTAAGCCCTTTCAAAACAACTTTTTTAATACCAGAATTTGCTTTGTATTTCCTGGATATTTTCAGCAGAATTATTCACTGATTCTACACAAAATCACAAGTAGTTTTTTCCCTACGTGATCTGAAACTTTATATAGCAACAAAAGAAATAAAGAGCAAGTCCAGAAAATGGTCAGGTCTTCTTTTAACAGCAGCAGTAGATAGTTTCAGTCCTTATGCTTACATAATTGTCTGTTGAATGGAGTGTATGGAAATCTGGCTTATTACGTGCTATTTTTTTGCCTACCTCTCTATAAACTTAACCTCCCATTCCATTCATACCTACCTTTTACAGACCCGTTCTGTACTAGTGAAAAAATTAGCATAATAAAATTAGCATAATATAATGGAAACTAATACCACTGCCCAGTGAAAACCAAATTACTCATTTATTTTTAGAAAGTTTTACTATTAATTGCAGCGAGAAGATTGTCAGATAACAGAACTTTAAAAATCCACTTCACATCCTAGCTAAATAAACCGGTTAATCCACAGTTTAGAATATATTTATGCCAGGTTTACAGTTATTTTTTTAAATCCTATGCAGTTAAGTTTTCAAATCCTGTAGGCACTAAGGAAAATAGCATAGTCCATCATAATTCTGGTCTTGAAGCAGAGGTTGCAGTCCACAATGACAACATGATGAAGAGGCACATTATATCTTTAATAAAAAGTCTAGGTTCTTAAGTGGCAGAAACATTTCTACAAAATGTCAGTATCATCTCTTTTAATATGTTTTGATTAATTATATCTATTTTTGAAGACAGCTCACTATGTGAAGCTGTATTTAAAATTTATGTTATCATTCCATACCATTATTCTTAAATAACTATGTCCACTATTTAGTAGGTGCCAAAATACCTGATTAGTGTTCAAGATCAAAACTACCTTATGATAAAGAAGTATCAGACTTTTTATATATATATTTGCCTCAAAGAATCCCTTACTGAATACATTATGTCATTGGCTGGATCTATTAATGATGGAAGGTCTACTTACTTTCAGCAAGAGATCAGAATTACACAGGATTATTAATGGGGTTGTATTTAACCACTTAGTATCCTCAGATGCTTACAGTGACAAAAAACAATTGTGAATGACACACTGAACTACTGAAAATGTGATGATAAAGCCAGTCTATCACTAGCAACATGCATTTTGTCTTTGAGCATTACTGGATTGCATTAGTTTTCTCTAATTTTCTTCTATTTATTCAAAACAGTTAATTCATAACATATCAATGCCAGAGATGAACATTATTATCTGTTGCTCAAGTAAATATATCAATGGATGGATTTTACCCTTGAAATTTTGTTCAAAATGTAAAGTACTTCTCCACACTTGTTTCGCTGATGTTGAACCACATCCGTACAGAAGGGAAGATTTTTAACACAAACAGCTCTGCCTCCCATACTTCCCAATTCTTTGTGTCTTAATAGGGATGGAAAAAATGTGAATTGAAACAGAATTATTCGGGTTCCTTCTTTCATTTTGAGTCACAGCTGGATTTGATGATAGATTTGCAAAATTGAGGAGAGATTGTCAGTCCTTTGGAGATTAAAGAAGAGAGAAAAATATTTGATAAATTATTTTTTACTTTTTTTTGGTTGGTTTGGCTTGATTTTTTCCACAGGCATGAATCAAATTTCATTAGTGAGAAAGTTTTATCTTAGCTTTACTCCAACTCTGAAAAGCTACTGTATCACTTTCAGAGTTTTCTTCCAAGACATTGAATTGATGTGTGTAAGAGAAACTACTAATGTGGCTTTCATTGTAAGGCAGACAGAACACAAGGAATAAATTACAAAGGTTGTAAATATAAAAGGATGGAGCAAGTGGCCATATTGGACATGTCTTCTGGACAAATAAGCTGAATCAATAAGCTGGAGGACGTTAGCAAGTTTTGGATTTTTTTGACGAACACATTGAGAATTTTCTAGAGCACTTGTTGGACTAAGTAGAAGAGCAATCATTTTTTTTCAGGGATGAAACATGAAATCTAGGGTAGGTAAGATGACTTAGTTATTACGCATTTCTCTGCTTCACAGACTGTTAGGGAGTGATAGAGTCTGTTGGACATCTCCTCTGACCTTCAAGTAACTGCAGTACATCTGAGGTCAGTATTCATGGGGCAAAAGGTTCTTCGAAACTTAAATGCTACCATAAATCACATACGAATAGGCATAGTAAACCGGATCTGCGGTTCATTGAATCCATTATCTTGTCTCAGTGGCCTGCAATAGTGGTTTCAGAGGAGAAGCAGCAAGATACACCATTTATTTCTCTGAAGTGTAGGTTGTAAAAGCTGGCTTTTATTCTGTCTTCCCAAAAGCATTCTCCCTGGCATTTTGAGAGACTCATTAAAGTGCCTGGCACACGGACAAGACCTCTAAAATCTCACTGGACTTCATTTGTACTTTGCAATTAAAGTGTAATTAACCTGCTTTTTGTCAAATGCTGATATTAAGCTGAGCTCTTCACAGCTGACAATGTCTTATGAATTTTGGTGTTTGTTTTTTTTTACTCAATAGAATTTTGAAACAGTTAAGAAGAGAATCTATTACAGTTGAAGCAGGAGGTTGGGAGTTAAACTGCTTTTGGATGCTCTGAAGTCTTCTTACACAGCTCTAGGCAAAAAACTGTCTCAGTGTTTTTCTAACATAAACTGAGTCTGAAATTTAGTTTAAGTAAGTCAAATTCATGTAAGACTTAGCTTTTTAACAAATATGAAACTTCTAGAGGTTTGTATTTTAACCATGGAAAGTATTGTTCTCATTTCACAACTAATACAACCATGAGAAGAAATGTGGAATGTTTTCTGCAAGCAGGTATGAACAGATTTCCTATTCCTATTTTCGATTTGAAAATCTTTAGTACCAAGGGAGGTGGGGGAGCCAGAAACAGTTTCATTTTCAAAACCCAGACAACATTTGAAAGACCAAAAGCAACTAGAGAGTGTAAAAACCAAATAAAATTAATCTGAGAGTCATTGTGAGGTTCTAAGTTGCCCTGTCATTTTCACTTTTTAGGCTGTTATTTCTTAGAGTATAACTGTACATTGAGTTTTTCTATTCCATGACATAATGCAATTTTCTGACAACACAATGTGAACTTGCAATTCGCCTAGCAATTGCACAAGGAACACTCTTGAAATACTTACAGCAGAACAGTTTAGAGAAATTGTAGCAATTTTTCCTTGAGGGCCATATACCTTTTCTATCTCTACTGTAGCTTTATTGGTAAATTAGAGACAAATAAACAAAGGCTAGGCAATTCATTTGTTGGACTCATGCCCTTCCATGGTCTAGTTTGTTACAAGGCTGATAATCACGAAACTGTTCCTTCTGTTTAATTCAGAATATTTAGGGCAATAGCTATAATTTGAGGAATTGGAACACTGGTTGCTGCTCCAGAACTTCATTCTGCGATTAAAAAAACTTATGGGTTAATGGTACCTGGTGGTAGCAACATGCTTTTCAGACTTTTATATCACCTTCATAAAAAAAACAAAAAAACCCCAAAAAAACAACAAAACCCAGCCTATTTCCACAAGTGTGACTGTCAGCATCTTGTCCAAACCTCTTAGTTTTATTTCTGTACAGATCACTGCTGACTGCTTGTCAACACTATGAGAGTTGGTGCCTTATTCCAGCTATTGCCAGTTATCTTTATCTCTTGTGTCACATATTACTTCCACTGTTGAAATACAGGTTTTTGGACTGGAGATAGATAATTCATAATTTAGCACTAAACAGTGAGTAATACTTACCAGAGGAGATTGTGAGTTGGTTTTTTGGTTTTCTTTTTTGATGTTTTTTTCTTTTGTTTTTATTAAGTTTTGTGATTCTCTAGTGCTTTCTACAAATCAAATTACTGAACCGTGAGTCACACGTAAGAGGGTCACCTGGTTTCATCAGTAGTCACTGGGCCAATAACTTACTCTTTCCTGATTGACATAGTACTAAAGTATTTATCCACTTCCAATTCCATCTTAGGCAAGATGACATTTGATTATCCTTGGAACCCATTTATTGCCAGACATTAGATTCACCCACCAGAATTCTTTATAACACCATCATGTCTTCTTTAAGGTGACCTATTGAGTTATATTTAGATGAAAAGATTGAGGCAATTTTTTATTTTGCTATTATTGTTTTTTTCTTTTTCTTTTTTTTTTTTTTTTTTTTTAACATGTAAAAAGGAATTAGAAAGTTGAGATTATTTTTTGCTTGAATTGTTTTCCCATTCTTGTTTGGTTTTAAGTGATGGATTTAAACTCTCATGTCCCCTGATGTCTTGGAGAAATGGTATCCTGGAGCACACATACCTCAACAGAAGGAATGAGAAGGCAGAAGTTGAATCATACATTATACAAGTTAACAGTCAATTCTTCAGAGTGACAAATAAATCATTAAATTTACAGTGCTTTATAGACAACTAGCTGTCTATAAACATAGCCAATATTTATACCCCCTAATCAGGCTCAGGACTCATGCTGAGCACTGACATCAAGGTATGTAAACTGCATGTCTTAAAAAGCTTAACTCTAGCAAGCTGCTTTCAATAGACATAATCAAAGTGGCTACCTGATAGTACATTAATTTCTGTGACGTCATTCTGTTTCCCTCATTTCCCTCTGATGACTGAAACATACAGGCTAGATAGGCTTTTAATATCTATTATAAAAGGAAAGAAAAAAGTG
>NW_010145145.1:5493-6261 GCF_000699245.1 Pterocles gutturalis
GAGAAAAGCTAGTGGTTTCTCTTTTCCTAATCTCATATGACTTATAAAGGACATGGGCAAGCTTTTCTTTAACATGCTAACTTTGAAATATAAAGGCATTTCTTGGTAAACTGCAAACAGACAGAAAAAAACTTATGTAGAGCCTGTCTGTTGGAAGTTAGTACCAAAGCTCTGACTGTCTTCTAAAGGTCAGGTGCTGTGGAGAGCTCCTCTACATAGGTGTATACTGTAAAGTAAGAGGCTGGGCAAGGGCCACTGCTAAGACACTCCAGTGCAATGTAACATAGGTCAAATCACGCTAGTTGTTTTATTTTAATGGAAAGTTGAAAAGGAACTACACTACAGACCTGTAAGAAGAGGTTCAGCTAAACACCTCTTCTCTGCATTGTGCACTACAAAATGGTACAAAGCACAAAAACCCAGTTTTTTATTTTTTTTTTTTTTTTTTTTGTCTTCTCTGTTTTCTCCCCTTCAGAGAAATGCATTTGAATAAGCAATCTTAAACACAATTAAAAATCTGAAATTCTAATGTTTTGAAAGGTGACTCAGGTAAGGTTTACGTGTTCCAGTCAGTTCTTTCCAAACACAACCCTTGAAAGCACTTCAGGTGTAGTAATGAGTTTTTGGAGACTCTGTAGCTGGTTCAGTTATAAAAATTCAGGACACTTTAACTTTTAGGTAATAATTTCCGGAAAAAAAAAAAAAAGAGGGAATGGCAATCACATATACTGTAATGAATACTACAAACTTTTTCAAAATAATGATTCC
>NW_010145145.1:6289-7221 GCF_000699245.1 Pterocles gutturalis
TTCTAACATCCCATAGTAAATTAATCATTCATATTTAGTTTAGAGAACTATTCACCTTTTGTGATAACATCACACAAGTCTGTGCAGTGAACTCAAGTTCGTATTCCTATACTACTGCTTCTCCCCTGGGAAACAGCAGTGGCAGGGCACTGCTTTCCACTGCCTTGATGGGCTCATGGTAGGCTGCTCAGAAGCAGTTTTGACGGGGCAAAGGTGGAAGTTTTTACAGACTCTCCAGCCACAGAAAGGGTCTGTGATGTAGTAGCTGTCCAGGGAAACATGTCAAAGAGAAACGCAAGGGCTCTCCAGGCAAATACATGACAAAAGCCCCTTTGAGGGAGCTTCTTAAATACAGGCCCAATCTGCCAAATCTACCCTTTTCAGATCATTACCTCTAGAACCTAACTCTAATCAAACTCTGCAAATGAAGAGACCTCTTTCTCACCCCTTGCAGGCAATACAAAGTTAACACTCAGTAATATCACGACGATGATTTTGGAAGGATTTCACAAGGAATAAGAGAGCAAAATCGTGTGACACAAAAATTTTTCATTGAATTCTCCCTGTTTAAGCAAGTTCTCCCTTGGTTTAAAAAATTCTACATGAATTTGTAGTAACTAATACTTTAAAAGCTTAATAATCAGAACAACAGTACACACATATACACTTTTTTGCTCCTTGCAGCAAAAAAGATGACATTACACATCCGTGTTTAATTGTAATTGAGTATCTGTGCATTCTCAGAAGAATTCTAAAGTATGCTATTTACATATTTACCCAGAAGCCAGGCACCAGATTGAAAAGGCAGTGATATTGTTCTAATTTTTGGCTGGAGTATGTTAGGTAATCCAGTTGATCCCGTGGTATACTTACACCTGGGTAAAAATATTTTTCAGTGCAAAACATGGGGCGAATACTTGAAGGAGCTGGGG
>NW_010145146.1:0-5844 GCF_000699245.1 Pterocles gutturalis
TGGGGCGCGGAGCCCCCCACCGCCGCCCTCTCGGGGCCGCCCGGAACCCCCCGCTCCCCGGACGCATGTGCGTTCAGCACCTTTATTTTTAAAAAGCAGTTTTTTACTCTTTTTGCAACAACTAAAAAAATCCTTTTTTTCTCTCTCTTTTTACGCCACGGTTTGCCCACGGGAGAAGCCCTCCTGTCAGGCAGGCAGGATTTTTGTGGCGTTTTCCCTGAAATGGCCACGGAAGATCTGGCATCGTCTTGTTACCCAATTTCCTGTTTCGTCATGCAAAATGTATATGCTGAAAATGCTGCCATTTGTGTCAGAGGTCAGAGCATTTCCCACTGGGGGAAGACACGCTTTTCAGATACAAAGGGGGATTTGATGCACAGGTGATTTGCTGTAGTTTGTTGTTTCCATACTAACTTTAGAAAGCATTGAATGAGCTTTATGGCTTGAAAAATAACTTTTTAAGAACACACCTGAAGTAAGATGGCATTGCAGCTGACAAATTTGAGACCGTGGTCCTTGGTTTCACCCCACACAACTCATGGCCTGCATGGGATATCACAAGGCAAAAAGTGAAAGGATGCTGGAGTGTGGGGGTTTGGGGGCAGTTTGCGTGGCCATGCTCTGAGGGGGATTGGCTGCTGGGAAGCTCTCATGGTGGGTAGCTCTGCCAGCACCTTCTTGAGGTCTTTGCTCTGGAAGTTCCCCTACAGGGTCGTCTAAATGTCATGCCAAAAAGGCAAATGACACACACAAAGAACTGTGGTTTTCAAATTACCATTTTTGCATGTACAAGTTGGATTCCTGTTTTGGTGCTTGTACAGCCTTTCTTTTCACTAGGGTCGTTCTTTGAATGTGAAGTGCTGTGCAAACAGTAATTTAATTAACACCCATGGCACCCCGCTAGGACGAGAGCCTTATCATCCCAGTAATGAGGGTGAAGCCAGAGGAAGGGCTCGCTGCCCAAGGTTGTTAAGCCAAGGGCTGCTCTTTCAACACTTCCTCATGTGAATAAACCCCTCTGGGGCTCACACCCGCACTCTGTGCAGCCCCATAGAAATTTCAGATTGACAAAGAATGTGGTATTGGATTCCAAGTCAGGGGCTTGACTCCCCATCCAGCCCTATGTGCAAGGCACCGTGGCTGAAAGCAGAGAAGAAAGTATTTGCAATTCACTCTCACTCAATTACACTTACTTCTTTTAAACTGACAAACAATTTCCCTTCCCCCCCCCAATTACTAAATAAAAAATTGTATTATGTAGTGGATGTGATCGGGTGGTATTGTTATAGGGAACAAGAAGAAACGCTACTTAGTTTCTTTAAAACAAAACGTGTATCAGGTGAATTGTCATTAATTTGATGTGTTCTGTTACCATCATTCCTTTTATACCTGTAAAGGCAGGCCTTTTCTACCTTACAGGTAATTTGATTCTTACCTTGTCATGAACATTCTTAGAGCCAAGGTAATTATTTTTCATAGAATTTGGGAAAAAATATTTTTAGCATATCTTAACACAGCTCCACAAAAATGATAGTATTTCTCAGAAATGAAAACCCTTTTACTTTGCACTTTTGTTATTTCAAATTTCTCCACTCTCTCTCTCGATATCTTTCTGAGGTTTTTTTTGTACTGTTAGTTCTGTTTGCCTTGATATGCTGTGAAACCTTGATGCTTGTGACCAGCATCTTCTAGTTCTAGCTTTTATGATTTTTTTGTAAGATTTTTTTCAATACGTTTTCACGCCATTCACTCCTTGTTGACCGTATTCACTCCTCCTGGGCTTTCTCTTTATCCTTTATAATCTTGTTCCTATATCTGGTTTCAGATATGTTGAAGATTCAGGAATTTGCTTTTATATTTCAGGCCCATCATCTTTCTTCCTCTTGTCCGTCTAGAACTGGCAGTTCTCTTCTTGGATACCTTTCAATGCACTTTTATCTAGTCAAAATGGATCCTGTTCTCTTTCCTCTGAAATAGCCCTGAGCCTTTCTCTGTCTGTGATAACACCATTCCCATCCTTCTTTTGTTCAGACCTGCAACTTCGAAGTGTTCTTTAGATTACATTTCGGCTGCCTAAAATACATCAACAGCCATGTTAATTTTCAGAACTACACTCTGAAGTGCAATGTTCTTCCAGAGTCTGGAAAATTCCCTTCTGAACTCTCCCTCAAAAATTTATGCTTATTGACTAACTTAAACTGTCTAATGGAAAATGCAGGTATGCAACAAAAAGCCATACCTGTATAATACAAGTGAACTTAAAACACAGCAAGTACTTCTTTGTTTGGTTAAATTATCACACGCGTGAGCATTTGTCAAGCTTCTCCATGCACAGTTCTGAATGGTCTATGATTTGGGGTGCATTTTATTGAAACTGGAGCTTGGTTGGCTTCTCTGCTGTCTTTTGCTTACAAATTGTAGTGAAGCCTACAAGAGATTCCAAGCACAATTCTTGCACCTGGCATGAAGCTGATGACAGAGGGTCATTAAATTTGGATGATTACCTATTCAAATATTTTATCCCTGGGCAAATATATGGCTGCAGCCTGGGGGAAAGCAGTTGCTTGAGTCAGAGGTAGCTGTGCCTGGGGGCGGGGGGATTCACGGAAAGTGTAAGAAGCCTGACAGGAGGAGCTGGAGGTGTTTACATAGTTCTATTCACCTCTATTTTAGTATATCCATCATTGGCATGTTTGAACTTACGTGTTAGTGCTTGTGTGAAAGAGAAACGAATAAAAGAGAACAGATCAGAAGCGGAAAGGCTGGTGAAGGAGGAAAATCCTGTGTTTTGCAGAGAAGCTGCTTGCTGACAGAAAGTGACCTTGAACATCTTTGAAGTCTATGACTGGCCTTCAAGAATGGTCAAAAGGGATGAGGAAGCTCAGGGTACAGGCAACGGCTATTTTTGCACCTCAGTGCTACATCTACATCTTGTGCTAGTTGAAATAAAAAGAATATAGAATTTTTGGGCTTTTTTGGGGGTTGGTTTTGTTTTTTGGAATGCAGATTTTGTGTCCGTTTGCTGCAGAGGGCCCATGAGTTTAGATCTGATAAGGCAGCGTCTAAGCTATGGGGTTGCTCACAGAAGGGACGGGTACTGGTGATGTTTTAGAAACTAGTTAGTGAGATCCTCTTCCCACCAAGGCTTCACAGAGACTGTGGGCTCAAAAAGTGTCACAGATGTGCTGCAAGGAGAAACAAATTGCTAATACTTACTCGGGCTGAGGGTGGTTCAAGCCCAAACATACTGTGGGTTCCACTGAAGTGGATGAACTCTTCTACAGTGGTACAGTCAGCTATTGCACTACCCAGTGTAAATTTCTTCTTGGAAATAAAGTAGAATTTTCAACAAATATCTATGGTTTCTCTAGTCTGTGATGACAGGATTTGCTGTTGGTCAGAAATAAAGGCTTATTGGAAATCTACTGCCATGTTAAAAGCTTGCTGGTGCTGGCAGGGTTCCGATGTTGATTCTGTGACATTAGTTGAGAAGGATATTTTACCTAGGAGCTGAGCAAGGAAAAACATCATTGACTACGATGCATAGTGTACTATCTGTACATGACTGGTCTTGCACAATATTCTGAAAAGAACTGCCCACACTTGTAAAAGATTATTTGAATACTGATAGCATCAACTGTGTTTAAATATGTGTTCAGCCACATCCAGCTGTGCATGTTGAGACAATCAGTTTCTGAGGGCTGTGAAATCTTGCATGCATGTCTGTGATTCTGTGATCATGAGACAGTATAATTTGTTAGTTTCCTGGCCAAAGTTTGGTATACAAGTACAGTGACTAATCCTGGTTTGATAGGAGGACTTGCCGTCTGCTCTTCCTCTTCAGATTCAGAAATTCATGCAACGAACTAGGTAGTTGTGCTGTTTCTCCTTACCTTCTCATCACCTGCTCATAACTATTTGGTCAGAACAAGTATTTTACTAGAATACAAAGGTTTTGAACTTCTTGCACTGGGTTAAGGAAATAGCAGTGACTAAAACAGAGTATGATAGATGCCTGTAATGATAGTAAAAGCTTCATTAAAACACACTTTAAAAGTATGTGTAACAAAACGCTCTTTTGTTTTATCTCTTTTAAAGCATCGCTTCTTACCGTCAATTTATAGTGCTATAGACCAATTTATATGGTCTGAGTAGACCATAAAGCTTTGATCTTTCCGAAATGAGTAGAATCAGACTTTGTCATAACCATGATGATGAGTTGTGCGACAGCACAAACAGGAGATCCTCTCTCCCCCAGAAAAGGATATTTTTTCTGCCATTCTATTCATATACAGTAACTTTAAAGGCTTGCTGAGTGTTTTGAGGGGTAGTACCTGTTATGTCGTATTGCCAGAAATGGTCCTGGCAACTTGCGACTCTTATTTTCTGCATAAGGCATAGCTGTGGGAGATGGGATGTGTCTAGAAATGTGCAATAATTGATAACTGTTGTGAATTAAATTACAGTAAAGATAATATATTTAATCCAGGACTGGCCTGCTAGTGCACAGTGCCGTAATTGAATTCTCCTCTGTTAAAAAAGGTAGATTAAAAGATACATATATAAAAGAAAAAATACAAAAGTTTAATTCAGAGTTTGGGTTCCAAATATTATTTATCTAAATCCATATCATTAATTAGAAGCATTCAAAGTTGCTGAGCACCTCTCACTGCTGCTTGAATCCACAGGAACAGAGGGAACTCAGTATCTCTAGAAGTCAGAGTGCTCATTTACCTGACTATATATGAACTTAGATGCTAAACTCTAAGTATCCGGATTGCACACACTGAGCTTACTGTAATCCACCCGTAATGTATCCTGAAGAAGTTATGGGATCATGAAATATCATGAAATTAGTGAATTTGAAAACAAGGAGTGAATTATTATTTTTGACAATTCCTGTCTAATAAGATGACTTAAGCTTTTCAGGATGCTGGTAAAATGATGAACCCTTTAAATCACCACAGTAAACATCAAACCAATAAAGATTAGCTTTATACACAAGAAATTCATACTCAAGAAGTAGAGGATTAGGTTAAAGTCCTTTAAGAACATCTTGATGGCTAATAATTTTTAAAAGAATAAACCAAAATAAAGCTATTGACATGGCCATTTTTTTTTTTAAAGCTGAGGTTTATTAACACATGTGTAAGACTGGGCAGGTGCCCTCATGTGGTGGCCGCTACCCATCCCATTGTTCCTCTGATATTTACATTAGCTTTTGCAATTCTTTAAAATGAAAACGATTTCATTAAACCTAAATGAAATCAGTGAAAGCAAAATTTAATCCATAATTTACAAGGCTTTGGGTATCGTGTAGTCTGTGAAAGTCCTTCCCTAGAGACCAAGACAGTGCTGCAGGCCAAAGCAATGCTCTGTGCCTGAGCGTTCAGTGGTTATTGAATGTGCATGCACTTAATAATGTGTTTAGGGAGTTCTGTAGAAAAGAACATTAAACTGATAAAATTAAGCTAACTGGAACTTAATGTTACAAATACAGCAAAACTTCCTGATCTGCTTGAGACAGGGAAGTCTCCAGCACTGCTGGTGTGGCAGCTTTCCCTGAGCTCCCCCTTGCAGCACAGGGCTGGTCAACACCAGTTGCACCTCCCTGACGTGCTATTGAGCTCAAGCTGCAGTTAAGGAAAAAAGGCAAATAGCAGAGAAAAATACCAAAGTATGCTGCTCTACTAGCAGTTGTGCTTAGAAATATTCTGAGGTACCTGTGCAGTAACCTATTTATCTCTCTGGTTTTGGGCTTCATATGGCAGCTGTCATAACAGTAATGAAGTGATTAGATCTGCTCTGTTGCCTAATTACAGGACTAGAAATGGCATGCATTCC
>NW_010145146.1:5855-7588 GCF_000699245.1 Pterocles gutturalis
ACTTCATATCTGAATCCTCTGATTTCAAGGATAATCTTTGGGAAATTATCTTTAAAGCACATCATTTTTTTTTAAAGTGCACTTGATTGAAGTGAGGAGTCTATCATATTGTAGAATTATTGATTATGATAAGTACTTTAAACTTACACAGTGTTTGTCATCTCAGAATCTCCTAGTATTTTGCTACAAGGGGGAAGTATTATTAGTCCCACTGCAGGCTGAAAACTTGGAAGAAAAATGAGAGAATATATTAGGATTCCTGTCAAATGGTGGAGCAAGACCAGCTCATTCAAGACTAGCTACCCTTTTGTTTAATGTCCTTGAGGGGATCCCACCAGCAAAAGACCTTTTGCATTTTTTTAGCATGGAAGAGTCTTCCATGCAGGTCCTATTGCTACAGGTTTTGGGTACAAACTGAGACTGCCCACAGCCTCCAGTTGGATGTAGCGCCTGCAAGTTTTCTCTCGCAGAGAAGCTCCCCTCTCTTTGTACAGTAACCAGGAAGTTCTGTGTGGTCATACTAATGATAGGAGCACAGTATTACAAGAGAAAAACATCTTAAAAGACTTCATGTGTCTGTCTTAATTATCAGTATATGCCCCTACAGAGGTACGTCTGAATTTATGCCAGATATTGGAGATGGAAAGCTGAACCTGCTCCCTACCAGCATCTGTTTTATTGTCTTCCAACAGCTGTATATTTGCCCACCTAAAATGCATTGCAGAGTTGTGGGCTTACATCCTTCTCCTGTCTGGGCTTATATCCCCATAGCGTCCTATCTGGGGTGCTCGGTGCAACCACAAGTTGAACATCCGAGTGAACACCACCTGCCTTGTCCTACAGCCTCGTCTGGTAAACGGGGGTTAGGGGAAAGTGCTGTTCACTTAGCACTGCATATCGCTAATTGTGTACATTCTTATGGCAAACAAGATAATGATTATCAGTGGAACACACACAACTCAAACATTGGTAGAGGCTCTTCACACTGGAAAAGAGATTTGGTAGTTTTGATTCCCACTGCTTTATCTAATCTACAAGTCCCTCCTGTTTTTCTGTCTGTTCCACATTGTTTAGTCAGAAGATGAAGAAAACAGGTAACATTTTAACAAAGCTGCGTCAGAGGAAATGTACAATAAAATTTCTAAGACTGAGGTAAAAGACTAAAAAGACTAAAGTTGGTTTAAAATAAATTATCCTGAGGTAAGAAATAGTAGAAAAAATTCTTACAAGATGAGTGCAACATTGCTTTACCAGTAAACCTGGTGTATAAAGCTCTGGGTAACCAGAAGGCGGAAGATATATTACAAAATGTAGTTTATATAAATTTCTATATATTACTATTTTATAGCTGAAATTTACAGATATTTATATAGTATATATTATATGGTAGCAGATGTCTACTGTATCTCCTATAAGAAATAAATTTATAAAACCTCTGCAAATGGGTTTAGAATGTGTATTTGATGCATGAACTTGATTGTAGTTTGTTAGAGCGTTCATAGTCCAAAATGGTCATTAGAAAATGCTTTCTTCCTAAAGCCTTGGCAGCAAATCATAGCCTTATCCTGCAAATTTTGTGCACTCAAGTACTGAAGTCACATCGGAAATATTGTTATGGACTGGCATATGTAAAGCTGCCTGACCCAGTATGTTTTTACTATTACCGTTGTGGCCTAGTGCAGTTGTAAAACAAAGGAGTAAGTGCAATGACTTGGATGAGGGAGTAGAGTGCA
>NW_010145147.1:0-32648 GCF_000699245.1 Pterocles gutturalis
TATATATATATATATAGTTGCAAATATGCTCCACACACTGAAGGAAAAGTGCAACACTTCATTTGCCATAACAACTTTTCCACCCTTCTTCTCTAGGGCATCAACATTTTCTGTAAGCCGTATATATTTTAACTGCCTCAGATGAAGCGTGTTGCATTCTGTGGAAGAATTCAAGCACAACACATCTGTTGCAATAACCAGTGACTGTATTGCCATGAAACTTTGTTCCTTGTTTAGCATTACTGCACTCTCCTTTGGCCCACCTATATGAAAGAGCTGGAGAAAAAACCCTTCTTGCTATAGAATGCTAAGAAGATTAGATGACATTAGCTACCACAGTTACACTGGGACAAATAAAAAAAAAAGTTATTCTATCCCTTTAGCATGGAAGGAATCAATTGAATAAGTTTTTAGTCTTTTCACAGCTCCCATTTTTGAAATTGCTGCTTGTAGTACCAGGACTTTTTAAAAAGAATTCACAGAATCATTGCAGTTGGAAGGGACGACTGGAGATCATCTAGTCCAGCCTTCCTGCTCAAGCAGGGTCACCTAGAGCAGGTTGCCCAGGACTATGTCCAGGTAGCTTTCGAACAGCTCCAGAAGCAGAGACTTGACAACCCCTCTGGGCAGCCTGTTCCAGTGTTCGATCATCCTCATAGTAAAAAATTGCTTCCTTGTATTCAGATGGAATTTCACGTGTTTTAATTTGTGCTTATTGACTCTTGTCCTGTCAATAGGTACTACCAAAAAGATTCTTCATTCTCTCCCCCCGGGTATTATTTATATTGATAAGATCCACCCCCCCCAAGACTTCCCTTTTCAAGGCTTAGTCTCAGGTCCCAGTCTCACCTCATATGTAAGATGTTCCAGTCCCTTTGTGGCTCTTTGCTGGACTCACTTCAGTAAGTCCATCTCTTTCTTGTACTAGGAAGCTCAGAACTGGATTCGACACTCTGGAGGTGAACTCACTAGTGCTGAGCAGAGAGGATGGATCACCTCCCTCCATCTGCTGGCAATGTTCTTCCTAATGCAGCTCAGGATGCTGTTGGCCATCCTTGCCATGAGGGTGCCCTGCTAACTCACGCTCAATTTGTTGTCCACTAGGATCCTGATCCCTTTCTGCAGAGCTGCTTTCTAGCCAGTTGGCACCTAGCATGTGCAGTTATGTGAGATTATTCCTGCCCAGATGCAGAGCTTTCATTTCCCTTTGCTGAACATCATGAAGTTCCTCTCTGTCCAATTCTCCAGCCTGTCAAGTTCCCTGTGAACGGCAGCATAACCCTCTGTTGTATCAACTACTGCTCACAGTTTTGTAACATCAGCAAACTTGCTGAGGGTATAGTCTGCTCCATCATCCAGATCATTAATGAAGCTATTGAACAGAACTGGATCCATTTTTGACCCTGGGAGTACACCACTAGTGACTTGCCTCCTACTGGACTTTGTGCAACTGATCACCACCATCTGGGGGTGGATGTTCAGCCAGTTTTCAGTCAACCTCACTGTCTACTTATTTAACCCATACTTTGCTTCTCTATTAGGATGTTACAGGACACAGAGTCCAAAGCCTTATCAAAGTCAAGGACAACAACATCCTGCTTGATCTATGCTTGATTTCCTGCTTGTCAGAATAGACCATTTTTGAGCTTGGACAAGGTAATCCCTGAATATCAACCGGCTCTCTTGGATCCCTCTTCTTTCCAGTACTGTATCCTGTGGGATTCTTTCAAGCAGATCTCTGAGGAAGCCAAAGTCTATTCTCCTGAAGTCCAAAGCTGAGATCCAGTTTTCTGTCCTGCTCCCTTTTCTCAGAATCCTGAACTCCACCACCTCACGGTAACTGCAGCCAAGGCTGCCGTGACTTCGACATCCACAACCAGTTCTTCCTTGTTTGTAAGTATCAGTTACAGCAAAGAATCTCCTTGTTGGAAACTCAATAATTCATGTCAAGAAATTGTCATCAATGGACTCCAGAAATCTCTTAGATCATTTGTGCCCTGCTCTTGTCCTTCCAGCAGATTATTAGCATCATTGTAGTCCCCTAGGAGGACCAGGACCTGTGAACATGAGGCTTCTTCCAGTCACCTGAAGAACGCCTCATCTGCCTCACCCAATTCTCCTCCATGCCCTCTTACTGGCAGGATCATGGATAACACCACCTGGGTCCCCATGCCCTTGATCATCACCTGCAGAGCTGTATAGTTACACATAATACTTCCCAGGTCGCCCCAACAGTATCATTGATGCCTACATAGAAGAGTATCAGGGAGTAACAGAGGGTCAGATGAGCTTCAGCAGCCCCTCTATAACATCCTGAGAATGAGCCTCCAACAAGCAGCAAAGCTCTCTAGATGACAGGTCAAGTCAACAGATAGATTTTTTTGTTTCTTAAAACCAGAATAAAGTAAACAAGTGTGCATGATGAGGTAAACATCTGCATTGGCAGCTGAACTTCAGGCTAAATCCTTAGCCCATGTCAAGATACGGACTTTTATGCCTTCAACTATGCTGGAAAAAAAAGAATTTGGAATGGAACTAGACTTGTGTTGGCATTTATTAATGCAAACGCTGCTTCTTTAAGGAACTTACATTTGTGGTACACCTTTTCATCCAGACTCAATTCCCTCAAGCACATGGTAAGACTAAGCACCATCGCAGCAAGCCTTTAAGTGACATTCCTGGAAGCATCAGGTGAAACACGGGATCTGGGTTTTTTTTTCCCGATTGGCTTTCTAAGAGAGAAGATGACGGCAGCTGCCTCCACTCAGAACTGGAAGCATTCTGCCCACGGGCATTAAGGTTAGAGGTTTTTACTTGTGTAATAAAGCTGCAATACATTTTTTTTTGTCAACTAAATTTGCTAAATCTGTCAGTAGAATGCTTGGAGGAAGACATCTTGAACACTGTCAGATCAACAGGCATAGCATTTTTTCTATTTTTAAACCCACTTTATTCTCCATATAGCACATGACCCTCACCATAAGTAATTTAGGCCTTGGTACAAGGTAGCTTCTTGTCTTACTGTTAAACTAAGTAGCAATATTAATCAACGCACTTCAGTGCTTTTCCTCATGCTTCCTGCAAATTGTATTGTGCACTAATTACCAATGCTGCAGAGGCACGCTGGGGAGTAAGTAGCATTTGTAATAATCAGCCTGCACAAGGAACATCAGAAAAAGGTAAAACAGCCTTGCAAGCTTTGGAAAAAATGCTGTCGTTTTCATTAAGAGGTATCACCACCATTGATTCTGGTTCTTGAGTATACTAAACAAATTATTTTCCATATAAAATAGAACAAGTTCAGTAGCTCAGATTAATATTTCACTATAGGGAGAAGCTGAACAGCTGATCTTCTGTATGTATTTATCTTGAATGAATAGCTTGTTCACATTGAGGGAAGAAAGGCAAATGTTAGGAAGAAGGAAAATAAAGACACTAGAACTAAAGCTGGGAATTGATTGCGAGGGACGTAAGGGGAAGATAATGCTGTCATGGCTTGAAATAGTAAAGACAGAGCTGAATTAAATGTTGTTAAAGTGGGAGTGGTTAAAAAGTGAAGTAAAAACATTGAACCTAACACTTTTTGCAGGCAGCCACTATTTCTCATAGCTGCTTCTTAGAAGTGGAGCATTGGCACTGAGATTGGGGAAAGCACAGTATTAAGAGAATCCTGTACCGACATCAATCACATGGGAAGAAGTGTTGAAGATGTAAGTGCACAGAAGGTGCAGACTCACCTGGAAGGCTAAGGAGGCAGTAGCTCCCCTTGTGCACCACTCAGCATATTCAGCAGTCCTGTCATCCAGTAGAAGCTGGGTGGGCACCCCCTTCCCCTGTTTGCAGTCTTTCAGCATCCCAGATGCCAAACTGCACTGATCAGCTCAGAGGTTTGCAGGGGATCTCTGAGGAATAACAATAAAGGATAACAAACAGAACCCAATGGAACATGCAGACAGCACTGCAGAATACATGTTTGGCTACAGATCTGCCTGCAGATGATTATGGGGACATTGGAAGCCCATGTTGGTTCTTTAAATCAGCTTCAAGTGTTATAGTACTTACTGCTTGCTACCTATAGCTTCCTAGTATTTGCTTTAAGCTGGTCTGTAGCATAAAGTATGTCCTCATCTGCCTGCAAAAGACTGCATGAACGAATCTTTAGAGGGATGGCAGTAAGAGGCAGAATAACAAAAAGAGCAAAACCAGGAAGGAAGAGAATGAGCCATATGCACTCTGGGAACGTGAGCAAAGATGACTGCAAACACAATAGCTTACTCTTCCCATGTGACACTGCCAGATTAAAAACATTTGAAAAAAATGCAGAACAAAACACTGTGCTACATTTGAGGAACTAACTGCAACCTCAGTTACTAAAAGGCCCCAAAAATTCAGTGACTGACAAACTCTAATTTACTGTTAATCATGGGGTTTTTGTTTTTTGCTTGTTTTTTTTTTTCCTCGTTGTAAACAACAATGCAGTTTCAATTTCTGTTTTTTTTTTTTTCATGTCTCTACATTATCAAAAACTTTGAATTTCAAACACGAAGAGGAAATATTCACTATCCAAAAAAGCTATCAAAGCAAAGAGCCACCCACCCCTATACCAAACTAACCTATTCTCACTGGAATAAAATGACATACTTACTACAGTTTAAAAATACTTGCTCTTGCCCCTACCTGCAAAGCACACATCCACCTCAATTTGCTGCAATAACTGTCAAGTGTGGAAGAGCATTACTCAAGAACTTTACCTTCTTTTAATACTCACTAGACTAATTGCTATTCTTTATTATTGACTTTCAAATTATCAAGATGTTTAATATAATATTACAATTAATTGTTAATTATTGTTAACAATACTACAAACATTTCTGAAAAGATAATTTTTGGGCATGTGTGTATGACAACACGTGCAAACTTGCAAGTGTTGTAAGAAGCTGTTAGGACAAGACAGTTGCTGTATTAATAGAAAGCAATTTCTAACACCTTCATGTGACAAATGGATTATGTAATTGTCTTAAATTCATACTATCTAACGCCACTGGACTTGAATTCTTAGATATAATAAATAAATAGAAATTAAATATTTAAGTCTAACAGAAAACTGGAACCTGATAGCCACTATCCTTTCAAGCTATGCAAATGAAATCAGTACTATGGCCGAATATTCCCTCATGAGCTCAAAATGATGAGTCAGCCTTTTTTTCAAAGACAAACATTCATTCAGTCGGCTGTCTAACTGGAATTTCTGCCAAACAGAATGACTATGAAAGACTCAGATCACTCAATAGTTCACCCTTTACTGAATGATTAAAAGGCATAAATCCTGAAAATGAGAGGGAAACCAAAATTAAAGATTTTTATAGGCATAAATATGCAAAGAAAGAAAATGAGAAGAAACCTGATCCTATTACCTGGCATAAGTGGAAAGAAAAGAGTTGGTTTAGGTTTTATGCATTTTCATAATGCCTGTTATTTCCTTTTTTGCTTGTATTTGAGTTGACAAAGACACAACATACATAATTCGGATACATATCTCAAAGGGTGTTCCTTATTTTCGACTTTTTCCTCACTATTTTATCTTCCCCACAATCTGCAAACAAGTTTTCAGAGTTAATCCCAAGAAAAGATGCTGTACTTCATTTTCAAGAAGGAAGTAATTCCTGTTTCTGGAAAACAATTACAAAAGCTCAGTACAAAAAGTACAAGATCAATACACATTTTCTCCAAAACAAACAAGAAAAAGTGCAGCTTTACTTATCTTTGGACTTACTACAGACTTACTTATGTTAGCAATTATTTAGGCCCCTTCAGTGCAGCGTAGTATGTGACAACCAATAACCTGCAACTAACAGCAAACGGCTGTCCCTTCATGACACACTTTTTCTAACGTACAAAGAAAACTGGGTAAACTTTAAGATGGTTATTCAGTAGGATTCTAAGATCTCACTAAATCACTTCTGTAGCATAGCAGAATGGCAGTCACAGGAAGCTGATAACAAGTGAAGACTGATCTCAGCGTGGTTTTGTAATACAAAGCTATTTCCTTTTATTTCTCAGTGCTCTGCCCAGACAAAATACCACGTGTAACCAGCCAAGCCCTTGGCAGTAACGAAGAGGAAATCACCATGTAGATGCCTTGTACACTCAGTGCCCCAATGATACATAACTGTGGGCCCTGCTGAGAGAGCCAGGGGTCAACCTAGAAGAATGAGGACTATCAACTTACTTTTAAGTAACTTTTACTCAGAAAGGTCCTGGATTTTACACTGAGATAGGATATCTGCTCTTATTTTAAGAAACAAATGACAGAGGTTCACTGAAATAAGCTTTGGAAACAATGTTTCCTGGAAACTCTCTCAGATATTTTATAAGGGATGCATAAGCACTGTGACAGTCATTTTAAAGCCATCAAGATTGAGGCACACAGTAATGAAGTAACTGGATCAATGTCATTGAACAAGCTGGGGCAAAAGTAAAACTGCAGAAGTCCAAGGCGCTGTATCCATGCTCTATCTTGGAGCCTGTGCTACCTCACTGGTGGCCCTTCCTGCTCCTTTCTCCTCCTCAAAGACCTCAAATTCTTCTCTCATCTGCCAGAGAGAGTTTATCAGTTCATTTCAATTGGATTTCAAGTTAAAAAAATTACCATCTTTACATATGAATGATAAAGTAACATTTATACAATCAAAAAATTAAGACAAATTTCAAATAACTAGATTGGTATCCTTCCACTTTCCTTTATTATGATAATTTTCATTCACATGACAGACTATGGGATTTCTATATTAGGAGACAGACGTGCAGTGTACTGTATACACAAACTTCCTGTCATTTCAATAGTAGGCAGAAGAAATGAAATATTTTTATTTTACATTAACTATCATTCTAATACAGAAGTCTTCTAAACAATTTTTTAGAAGTCAGTCAGGTTAATGAATACAATTCCAATGCTTGATCTCCAGCTACAGCTAGGCACTTAAATTGTCCAAAATCATGATCAATGAGAACAATGTATTCTTACTGGAATTTTATTGAGAAAGTTCTCTGTAAATCAAATAAGAACAACCTAAGTTATATTTTGCATTAGTGGTTTAGTTTGCTCTGTATCCCATGACACATACGCACACATACACACAAAAAGAGGCTTGAAAATATTTTGTCTGCTAAAATACAGACAAAAGTCAGATGTTTAATGGCTCATTTTTTTAAATTCCTTAAAAGAATCTAAAGAGAACAGTGAATTCATTTTATGTTAGCAATTTAAGCAAGGGGACATTTGTGTTACTTTGAATACTTTATTCACCTGTACTCATGTGGAACCCTGGCAACACACTTCATAAAGAAATAAATTGAGAAGGAGAGTAAGAACAGTTGTAGTTAATTCTCTGAGGATTCTGGCTATTTTAGTAATGATATTTCCCTCATTTGTCTATCTTGCTAAGTCTTTTGCCCTCCTATTTTGCATCTAAACAGCAATTGTGTAAAAAACAGTGAATATTTAAAATAGAAAAATGCTTCTAAGTCTTTAAAATACACAGCCAATCATTATTTTGGTAATCATTGCAGTTAATTGTGATACATGTATTAATGTGTAAATATCAGACATTTCCTTTGGCATTCCATTCTCTGTTTGCAACTCATTAACATATTGTTATTCTAAAATATTAGTCTCTGAGAAGATACCAGATTTTCTTTGGATTGGTCTCACACTTGAAAAAGCATTTTTATATTCTGAATGCATCAAAACAGTAGAATCTCTAGGCAGATACTAAGTGGGATTCACTGAAACACAATGTTAGTTCTAATGGATGGATGATTGTGTTTGGTCTTTTGAAACTTTGAAGTATAGGTAAGTCTTGATCACACAAATTAATAAATCCTAAAGCTGGAGTTAACAATAACCATTACACCCAAATTCTGCAGCTTAGCCCAGCCAATTTTTCAAAAGGTCAGGTTGTGAACTAGAGAAGAGCAGGGAGGTCCACCGCATAGCTTTGTTGCCAGGCATCTCTCGTCTGGATTGTTGCAGGCATTTATTAGTATTCGTCAGCAGACTCAACAAAGCAAACAAGAAATTCAAGCACGAATAATAAAATGAAATGCTGCTATATAACCCTTTGTCATTCAGCAAATATGGGACTTTTTAGCTACATTGTTCCTAAACCTGGGTTACTACTTTAATTTTTCTCCACAGTGCTGACTGAATGAGTATGCATGTGTGTTAAATGCAGAGCTCCCTTAACAACTGCAGGACTGCCATTTAATCTGTTGGTAGATGGACCATTTCCTGTGGGAACTCTAGCTATGATTTCCAGATCCACCAAATAAATCTCAGATTAAGATTCCAAATGAAACCTGCCTTTGGCAGATAAAAAATGTCAAGATGGATATAAACAGTAAAATTATAAATTATCTAGGTGTTGCACGATGACTTGATGTGCATTTTTTGTTTACACTTTCCCTGATATCACAACTATACAAGGCATTCATCAAATGTCACACTTTCGTAATATTGGAGGCATCATTAAAACTGTTTGGCTAAGGACCTTGAAGTGTTTAAGCAGTAGCTCAAAAGTATATTTGTGCAAAGTAGAAGAATAAATTTACATATCAGCAGCAGCTCATAAGGGATGGGTAAATATTCTGTTTATCTCTCATTGTAATTCAGGTTAGTTTAAATACAGGGTTTCAGGATATCATTACAGCCTGTATGGAGTTATTACATAATTTCCAAACAGTGTCTGCTAGAGTTTTACTAAGCACACTGTGTTTATGTTTTCTAGGCCAGCTAAAAACAAAGTAAACCCTCCCATCCCATTTTTCTTTTGCTATTGTTGTACTGGACAATTGCTTTTCACATATAACCCCTTCCATTATCTAAATCTTAATGATCCAGAACTCCCTTTTATCTAGGCAGGGTCATGTTTCCTGATGCCCATTAATTATAGTGAAAATTCTCTTATCCCAATGTACTCAACCTTCCCTACTGCAAACAAACAACTAAGGTTTTGCTGAATTAAGAGTTCTAAACAAAATCCCAGAAAATCACAGCTTTAGAAGTGAAGAAAAATACTGTAATCTTAAGTGCCCAACATAAAAGAAAGGTCACTCTGCATAAAGTGCCAGTAAGACACCTTGCCTGTGCACTCTTTTCTCCAAGTAAATGGTCTACTAAAGATGCAAGTGAACTCCCAGATAAGAATCTCAAATGAAATCCCCAGAGAACTTTTTTAAATAAAATTTTTTGTTATGTCTTTGCTCTGAACTTATACTTCATTCTAGTTGTTATTAAAATATAAGCAATGAAGGTTTCTAAAGAAGAAAATAATCAAATTCCTCTTGCACTTGTGTTCGGCCTTCTAAAGCTCCTTCTGAAGCACTACACAAAAATTGCTGTGGTAATGTGGTAAATGTGCTCTCCCTGAAGCACATTTCAAGACATTCTGAAGTTAGCTGCACTCATACTTTACTTAAGAATTTCAAAGTGCAATACTTCAAGGTGTGCATTCTCTCCCTGTTTAGTGCTTCCAGTACTCAGTGCAGATAAGGCACTACACATTTTCAGCATGCTACAAAGGGTCTAACAAAATAATACTCACAACACTCTAATGAGTCAGGCAGACACTCGATACTTAATCGTGCTTCTGCTGAGGAGTATTTCTGCATGCAGCCTGGCCAGCTATGCACTGTATTTAACCATTCAAAATGTACAAGGAAAGAAATGGGATGGAAAAAGGAGACATGAGAATTTATACACATGAAAGGGTGATTATATTTACAGGGAAGACCAGACAGTATTTGATGATTTTTCAGTTATCATTAGCTCTTTTTTATCTTCTAAGTGATGGAACACTATTCTCTCTCCACGCAAGATGTTTTCCTCATCTTCCATACTTAGTGTTGGTCAACAGTTACTAGCCACTCTCTCTACATTTGACTCATGCAAGATCATCCTCTTAACTTCTCTTCTGCCTCCTATACTGTGCAGAGAAATCTGCGACTACCCTTGCGACTTTGCATCTCTGACAGTGCACAGCAAGTTTGATGCTGAAAGCACAGCACACGTGGAAGACACTAATCAATTGAGCCACGTGTGTGAAGAGGACTCTGCCTCTCTGCACATCACATAGATTCTGCCACATACACACTCAAGCAATACCCAGGTTTTCTTTCTTTCCCAGGTAAACAGCATTCCTTATTGCTAAAAGAGGGAAGGAGAGGAAGAAAAGGCTCACAGTATCTCCTGTTGAGGCATGTAAAAGAAGAAACAGACTTCAATATGACAAGTATGGTTTACTCTGCCTCTACTACAGCCTTAGAAGAAGGTCTTCAGATTTACTTTAGAGTGTTTACAGCTGTAATAGGTATACTCTGGAGAAAGGCAAACCAGCACCTTTACCATTAATTGCTTTTTGACCCAACTAGAGCATGAGATGAAAAACCTTTACACCACCACGTTACTCTCAAAGCATTCTTTACCCCCTCCATCTTTGTGTGGGTGTATGTGTGTTTGTATGTCAGTCACACAACAGTAATTCCAGACAAAAAGTCCTTATAACGACTATTACAAAACCAAACCCACAAAAAAGTACATTAAAATTATTACACAACTAGAAAAATTTACTACTTCGATTAAAATAGTTTACAAATACATGGTGAGGAACAGGAGTTTCATTTCTAGGAAGTTAGCTAAAAAAGATGATTCATTTTACTCAACCTTTGCATATAACTGTACATTGCCTCAATTGCCATGAATGCAAAAGGATGTCTGACAATTAATGGAATTTATAAATGGGAGTAAATAAATGCAAAAATATTTCTAGAGAAGTTTTATTTCCTGAGTATTATTCACTACACAGCAAAAGAACTAAAAAAATATTTTTGTAAGCAATACACACTGGCATATACACATTATGACATCATGACCATGACAGTACAAGGAAAGCTGTGATCAGATTCTTAACAGTAAGCACCACGCATTCATGCAAAACCAATGCATTCACAAACACACAATGCAATTAAGACAATTGTCTACGCATAAGCTTAACACATGTGCAGGTGTCTGAGAAGCTATATGTAAACAACTTGTTCCTTAGGTTTGCAAGTCTGTTTTCCTCTTCTATTTTTCCTGAAGGGAGCAAGACTGGAAAACAGAAGCTCTCCACCAGATAAAACACTTACCTTTTAAATTTCCATGCATAAGATGATGCTGCAGTTCTGTTCCAATCTACATTATCACATCTCTTTAAAGCTAGAGTCTCTTCCTAACTACAGTTTCCAGACATGCAATTTTAAAGTATTTTTACAAACTGCACAAACATTCCCTTGAAGGATAACAATTTACAGTGATCTGTATGGATCTATATGGATCATAACTAAGAGTTGACATCAAATTCTTACAGGTGAAATTGGTCACTGGCTTACATTTCAATATGTGCTTTTAGTAGTGATTTAGAAGTGTATATATATATATATATTTCTATGCTTGAAAAGTATAATAACTACCTTTCAAGGAAGCAAACCACTTTGGCATTAAAAATAATCAACCTATTACCTTGATTTAGGAAATTCCAAACAATAATTCTACAATGCTTTTCTTTTTGGAGTCATCAAAATTATAATTTTATTGTCAAAACAGACCAAACAGTACTTGATATTCTACAATTTCACCTGATTTCTGCCCTGTCCTTAAAAATCATATGTGGTCAGAAATATGACAAAGCAAAACATTATAATAGTGAAAGACTATATAATACAGAACAAGTATAGCTGCACATGTTCAAACACAATACAGGAATGGAGTCAAATGAGACACAAATTTAACTCCAGTATTTGCACACTCGCCACTTTCCTATAATGCTAACTCTTTTGGAAAACTGACATATTGAGTCCTGAATGTACATATAAGTATGAAAAGCACCCCATTTCACGTTCCATCTTGGGTTTTCACAGTATTAATGGTTGTGCAATTTTTGCCGTGCATGTAAACACTGCTGAAGTAACAACTCCACTGTGCTTCCTCCCTCTCTGCCCGCCCCTGCCCCACCCCTGCAATGCAAAGTTCCGCACTTAATTGGCAATATAGGTTTATTTTTACAATGGACTAGAGTTTTTTCATTTCATATTTTTCATTTGGAAATTGCACAGTCTTCATTGGCTTGCTGCCAATGCTCCTGATACATTCTCTCAAGTATTCATAGAGAGAAATGAAAAAACTCACTATCCTCCTATTAAAACCTAAGTACTGTGGAGATAAACAGCACATTTAAATTAGATACAAACCCAAAATAATAAGCCTTGCACATAGACTGTTCTTGAACTCTTCCTGATATACCAGAATAGAGAGAGAAAAATGTCTTCAAATCCACACAGGCATATTATTTTCCAAACAACACGGTAAGTTAAAAAGAAAATATCAACTATCAAACAGTTCAGATATACTTTTCTTAAACACTACCCTTCTTTCAGGTATTTTATTTTATAACATCTATTAACAGGTCACATATTGCCCCACATAACTGCCACAAACATACCACTTCTCTGTACTTAACATTTTTGCTGTTTTTTAAAAATTCTCACTGCTTGACTGAATTTTCATCTAGTCAGCTGAATTTAATCCTTATTTAATCCTTATTTTTTGACAAATAATTTAATCTCCAACATTTCAGTATATTATTAAAAAATAATAAATACTAATGAATACATCATTATAGGGTTATTCTAAAAACATCTTTTAAACTTCCAAGTTACAAGCAAGGAACAACTAGATACAGTACAGTACCAGTCACAAAAAGGAAAGAGATGCCACAAATGACAAATCAAGCAGAACACCAAGTGGCACAAGCTTCAACATAGACATTTGAACAGAAGATTAAAAGTTGCTTTGATTTAGTAGTTCAATGAGAAAACACACCAGAATGTCTTCCAAGGGTACCTATTGAACATTATATTTTTACATATACATATTGAATTTTACACATTGCTGTAATTTATGTTATCTTTATGATATGAAAATGTAATTTAATACCCAAATAAAACTCTAAGAAAAAAAAAATTCCTCATTCTAACCAGTATGACGAAATGAGATTTACCCATGATCTCTTTTTTTCAACTTCCCTAGGAGTAAAAGATTAAAGATTTATGTGACTTATTAATGATTGAGCTAAATAAGTGTATCAATTTTTCTTTTGTCTTTATAACAAATTCTGTTGGATACACAAATAGGTATATGTTAGCTTGGAAGAAATAGCTTTCTAAACAGCACTAAGTATTAATTTAACGCATCAGAAAAAATAATACACATGAAACTCAGTAACTACCCAGTTTTTAAAGTGCCTGTGAGCAGAGGAACACCATTTCTTGCAAACAGACAGAATATATTTCACAGAGAATCAGTTTACGGTATTCAGTTTCCTACTTTGGAAAAGTTAACCTTTTGAACCATTCTTAGGGTATGCTGACCCCTAAAGGTCTAAAAATACTAAATCTAATTAAGCCATTACACATTTAAAGTATACACTGTCAGAGTCCAATTGTCCACTAAGTTACTCCACCATTATTATTTTTGTTATCAGAGTATGTTTCAAAAACATTTTTAAGCTTACTCAGTAATACTCCAAAATTCCATGAATTAAAAGGAGTCTACAAGTAGTTTATTTTACACACTAACATAAACAGAAATTCCTTTATATATATAAGAAATGTATCATCTCCAAAATGGAGTATTTCTTAATTCTTCTAAACAACAGACTCTTCATAAGAAACTTGATATTTATTATCTTTTGAGAAAGAATACATAGTACAAAATTCAAAAAAAAGAAACACACAAGTTGCTATCAGGCTCTCATATAGGAGGCATCTTTGATGTTGACACACCTTTTCAATTTTTTTTTTAACCTACACATAGATACTTACGAGAAAAAAATCCACCCTTTTATGATGTACTGAAGGTCTCCTTCCTGTGTCTTTCCCTTTCTTCAATCTACACATTGTTATCTAGTCATTCTGTAAATCCAGTCAGTCATCTAATGTGCTCTCAAACTCTGTGCTTTTTGTCCATTTTTTTTTTTAAACTTTCTGCCATGAAACATACAAGAATGTATCAGAGAGCAACATTTTGGTTATCTAAATACAAAAATTCTCTCATCCTGATGGAGCTTAAAACTCCATGAACCACAGAAGTTCCAAGTCAACCAAGCCCCCCTCTACCTCCAGGCCTACCTTTCTGTCTAGTATTCAGTAGAGGTAACAATGAGAAACTCATTAATACCAGTAGATGGCTTAATCATACCCTCGACAGGTGTGAATAGCCAAGAAAGTTACTAAGACAAACTTCAGATTTCTTGTTAACCCTTTAAGAAAAAAAGGTTGGAAAGTAAAGTGCAATGTACAGACTGAGAATTTAAATAAGACTTCTCAGAGTTACACAAAAACATTTTCAATAACCCAGAAAATAAAAATAAAGCTGATGATTTACATTCCTGTTGCTGCTCTCCTGTTACCCAATCACTTTTAAGAGGCAGTGTGTGGTTATGGTTATTTTTTTTTTCTTGTCTTCCAAAGTCAGTCATATATCGGCAAGAACAAATACATTCCAGTCACTGCCTAGCACTGGTACAACACCTGAGGTTCCTTATTAATATCTTAAAAGTTGTTACCTTTTGACCAGTTCTCCATTTGTTCTTCTGAACTTGTTTGATCTGGCACCGAGTCCAGTTTTTGCTTGAAGATTTCAGAGCTAAAATAAAGCAAACTCTAGATAAATAAACTTGAAACAATATATTATAACACACCTATACTTTGCCTTCATTTGTCAGAAAATTTACAAGACAAATGACTTAAAAATATTTATAACAGGACACTAAAGTCTTGTACTTAACAGTCAAGTGCTAAATTATATTTCTCAGTAAAATATTTTTTCCTCGCACATTTAATTTTTATAATGGTTAGGTTCAGCTTTCTGTTGCATGTAATACCTTCATGGAAAAGTTTATTAGTTTGTCTTCTTGTTCTAGAATCTCATCTTGGAAGTACATGCTACTGAGCACAGCCCAAATCATACTGACTGGTCCTGCAAGAGGCAATGAGACAGCTTGCTTTGGTAATTATTACAGATGGTGTCATGTGCTTCACTTTACAACATTTTCTTCTCCTTTAATTTCCTGGATAAAATACAGGAAAAGTGGCCCATGACCACTTCAAATCTGAATTTGCAGTTTTTTCTAAACAGCTAAATAATCCATCCTAATATTTGCATACATATTGCTTCAGACTATACAGTTAATTACACAGCTGCAGTATTTCATACAATCAAAGACCTTCAAGAAACAACCCTCAATACTCAAAAACAAGACCTACAGTAAAATGTTATGCTTATCAAGTAACATTTTGAGTGTTAAAATATATGCTCTCTTGTATGTTAAAAATTCAACTATATTCTGTATCTCAATGTAATTTAAATAAATCAGTAATCTGGTTAATATAGTAAGTTTACGACAAATTTTATTGTTTACTAAAGCATCTCTTAAAATGTATTATACAAAGGAAAATTTTTCATCTTAACTACATAGTTGTACTTATTTTGCATACTTTCCCTGACATATTTTTTCTACATTTATTAAAAAGATACAATATATGCCTTAAAGAGGCAGCAGATGGATTATGAAAATACCCAGAGAGTTGTCCCTGTGCTGATAAATGTAAGCTTTGAAAGAAAAAAAAATTCGTGCACATTTTAAAATTCAAGCATATTTTACCAAGACATATGTTCTAACTAATAAAGCTGCAGAAATGATTTTCCTGTACTGCACCAAAAAGTAGATGTTTTCATTTTTATCTTTGAGATTATAAAAAAATAATTCTGCAAACACTTAAGATTCAACACGAACATCTACATTAGCATTCAAGAAATACATATTTAGCTCATATAAAAAAATAATTCTGCAAACACTTAAGATTCAACACGAACATCTACATTAGCATTCAAGAAATACATATTTAGCTCATACTTGCTGTTAACTATAGATGTGAATGATAAAAAAAAATGTATATGATTTGATGTGCTTAGGTATTAACAAAAAATAACAACTTCACCTCATATCGCAGAACACTGAATTCCCTACAAGAGTCCCTCAAATGAAGCTGTATGCTTCTTTTTCAATTCTGTGTAACTGTGTTGATTCGGAGTTGGCAATCTTTTCCTAAGTTCCTCATTTACTTTTGGATTAGCTGAAAATATAGAAGGTTATTAATATCAAGAAATAGGTTTCTGACAATGAAAAATCCCTACATATTGCACAAAAAGGTTCATAATAATTGCAGTATTTTAATAAGATATTCATATAGCAAGACATGAAGAAAATACGGTATTTAATAACCTCTGGAGTATTTTAAAACATGTCTTAGGGCCTTAATGTGCCTAGTAATATACTATTTAAAACCATAATTTTATCCCTCCACAATATACAGTCATTCTTCCTCGCCATTTACCCAGCTAATGAATGCCAGCAATTAGTAAAATGTAATCCCATTGCACAATCATTTTAATGCTTTTAGCACTCAGAAAAGTAAACACCAAATTAATACTGCTCAAGCCATATCAGATCCTAGTTGGAAGCAAGCAATTATAGTTCAGCTCCTCAGGTGTAATTAAATGATTGGAATGATTTAGTTCCATAAATGCAAGTTAATTCATAAGCAAGCAACAAATATACTGGGAGTAATTACAAGAAACATTGACAGTCTAAGCAGGGACTGTGCCTTCATGTACCTGATGTAGGAAAATGCTGCCCTCTCCTGGAAATAATAGACTATAGCACAAGAATAATTAGAAGTCAAGAGGCTCATTTTACAGACTTTGTCTTCATAGGTGAAATATGTTCTGCTCATTAATAGGAATTTCATGGTTTACACATACAGAAAATAAAGATATTGTTGATATGAGATTAAGGCAACCTATTGATCGAAGTCAAACAGAAGGGGCTCCCTAGGGCTTGCAGAATACTTCCCCAAGTGTTAGAAATAAAAGTGTTAGTAAATAGAACAACAAAATATTCCAGTCACTAAGTATGTGAGCTCAAACGCTGCAATAGGTATCTCACATATGCACAACACTTACATATCATTCAAGATGTACCTTTACAGTAAGTACTTCGAACATACGGTGTTTTGAGAAACAAAACTTCATCAAACCATCACTATTCACAGTGTTAAACTTGGCCACATCAACAACAATCAGAAGCTGGCCATGAAGATTTTCCCAGGAGGAATAATCAGAAAAATAAAATACAATTAATTTAAAGCTTTTCTTCACCTTCATTTGAAGACAATCTGTTAATAATCAATCTGCCTAATAATCAAAAGAAATTAAAGGTGGAGATTAAAATAAACTGATGGACTGAGAAAAGATGAAAATGCAAAATGAAACTAACACAAAATCTGGAGTTAATTTTAAATACTAATTTCCTTGTTCACTACTACTTATTCAACCTGTGATAGCGTTAAGACTACTACTTGAACATCACGCATAGAAAGCTAAAAAAAAATTAAAATTTCCTTATCCGTTGAATATAATATGCAATAGTCATGTAAAATTTACACAAAATATTTAAGTACAAACGTACCTATAAACGTGAATATAAATTAACCAGTATCTTCCTACTAATGAAAGAAATCCCAGATCTACCTAGTTGGCCTCTACAGAAATAACAAATGCTTTCCAGGGCTGCATATAGCAGCATGGGAGAAAAATCATACGCTGTGGTCAGTACATGACTATTTTCCACACACTGAAATTGACCATAAGGAAGTTTGATTGAAAAGCACCTGATCACTGTAGAAGCCTGAAATTCCTCTTTACCAGTAGCACTTTGGCATCAAAGTATTTCTCTGTTCCAGATCTCTGCGTATTTCAAAACAAACCCAAGCTGTACACAAATACCTCCACTGTTACTTTACCTACAGTGGAAATTAAATAAATTATTATAAGATGTCGTATTATTAAAAGTTTAAAATGTACAGCACATTTGCTTTGCCCTTTGATGTCACAGTCCCATTTTTCTATTCAAATCTTGTACACCGTAAGTTAATTGCTTTTGGAAACTACTTATTATTCATGTAAAAATTAATGTGCCAATGTGTTTAAATCCTTTTAAATGATCATTCATGCATCTTTCTTCTTTAAGTACCAATGAAATCTGTCAAAGATATCAACGAAAGATGGTCTTAGAGAAAGTTCTAATAAAGATTTTTTCTGCTAACATAAGATTTTCATTTCCGTCAACTTTACTTAAATTCCATTAATTTTTTAAGCTGCTTTTAATAAATTCACAAGTAAAAAATTTTAGGCTCCATGGTCTGTCATTTGTGTTCCAGCTGACTCTATGAATATTAATAACAGTGTTATCCTGATTAAATAGGCTTCATATAAAATCCCTGTGAATCCTATAGCTCAGACATCTCATTTTTCCAACTCTTTATGAATTTGGATTCAGACATTAAACTGGAAAAAACCTTAAAAAACAGATTCAGTGGTACATCCATGTACCCTTAGGCAAAAAATTAGATGTTCTAATGATTCAAATAATTAAAATTGATAGGACCACATATTGAGATTTCAGGCTTTCTGTAAACATGCAACATATTTTAATGAAAACATCAACACTTCACAGAACAAAGGATTAAGAATCTATTATAAAATAATAATAATGTCTGTCCTTATCCTTACCTTAAACAACAGATGATATGATCTTAACTCTTCATATATGGAGTGCTGACTTGCAGAAGTATTTCCCAAAGAGAAAGAAATCAGTGGATGCTTAATTACATAAGCATGCACATGAAATAATGAGCATTCTGTTTTAGAATGGGTGCCCAGTGAAAAGCAGCATTAGCTTTTAACCCGTTTATACTTCAGGAAAAACAACCTTTTTCTAAAGAATGTCAAATCTAAGCACACAGGAAATTTTAACATTATCCAATGAGACTCATGCAGTCACAATTTCAAACTGCCAACTTCTTATCACGCTTACATGTTTGAATTATTTACATCTATGACAAATAAAAACGGAAAACTAAGCTCACTGCACTGCCTTAACTTTTTTTTTTTTTACATAGTGCTAGCAAAGATTACTACTTCCTCATTCGTTCAGGGATATATTCTGAAAAGATGGCCATCAAAATATTTTGCCTTCTGGTACCTTGAAATATGAATGGATTTTAGGAGAAAGCAAATCTAAACAAAATAATGGCTTATTCAAAAGGATGGCATTCCAGTTTAATTACTCATCAACAAAAACACTTAATAGGAACTAAATAAAAAGAAACATATAATCATGTACATCTGCAAGGTAGAAAGAACACAGTGCTTTACTTGTTCAGTTCTGAACAGCTTTTATTACAGCTGTAGTGGTATTTCCACTTTCAGAGGAAAAATCCTCTGGAGTCCCTGCAAAATATATATTACACAAGGAAGCACCCCACGGTAACACCAGCTTTCAACCATGTGACCAGTGGTGTGGACTCAAGGTATTTAGATTCGTGACAGTCTGCTGTAGCTGCCAGCACTTTCCTCCCTCGGCAGGAGATTAGGAAGTCCATCTTCCAAGCTGGAGTTCAGTTACTGACTTCCCCTTGCCGAGAACCGAAAGGCTGTTGAGGCCCTTCCATATGGAGCCCAATGACAGCAAACCTCCATTCCCTGGTCTTGCCTTGACAGGTTTTGAAGAGAACTACCGAATCACAGCCTTAGCCACTGTGACAGGAAGCAAACGCTTGCTGGTATTGACCAAATTCACCTCTTCTTCATAAAAAGTCCTCTGGTCTTGGAGGGAGAGTTTTTCCACAAGGAGGGCTAGCCTGCCTGCTCTGCCTCTGGTGGCACCAAGCCAGTCTTGGTCCCTCTTAATGATGCACTTGATGGTTGCCACTGACAGTACAGTCAGTGGCTATGAGCTATGTAGGGGAGGGAACACCATATACTTTATGGAAAGGGAAATAAAGAACAGATTTTAGAATTATTTTCATAAGATTAATTAGATTACCAGAATCTCCTAAAATATCCTGAAATGTTTTGCCTCAGGCCAAGCCAAACTAAAAACTTCATTTAGAAGGGTACACTACATAAAAACCAGTTACCTCCTAGAAGCATTTCCCTAAGGAACAGACAGTTTTCTTAGCCCAGGTGGATGCCAAGTTTTGATGCAATGATACACTCTTCGACAAAAAAAAGTCACATTTCCTCACTACTGTAAGAAATGTTATGGCAAATCAGAAATCTAAGACAACCAAAACCAAGTTAAAATTAGCTTTGGGCAGTTATAAAAATACTAGTCAAAGAATAACTGAAATAGCCCCTTCATATATTTGTCAAAGGTGGAATAACACCCAACTGTTAGACACTTGAAAGCTGTGAAATGAAACATACTTTGGTATTTGATTACAGAGTTACTTATTTTATTGTATTCTACTACTTTTATATGCTTTTAAATGCAAGCAGTTCACTTCTGTTTCTTTTTAAAATAACAGAAAACATGGACAAGTGGATTAACACCATAAGGTGATGAATGTAGCATGAGTAGTACTTCAATTTAAAAATCCAGCACTGCCACGAAGACTTCAAGATTTTGGTTTATAGAAGCAACTGCATTACCTGGAATCTTGATAAAAAAGATTTTTCCAGAGGGCAGAGTCATGTAATAATCCCTGGCTTTTCTCCCCTACTGATTCTTGGCCCAATAGGAGATGAGACACTTGCAGTTGTTTCCAACTAACCTGCATAAATCAGAAAAATATGGAGAACCAGGGCTCGGGCATTTTTACTCTGTTGCTGCAGCAGCTTCTTCACATTCTTATTAAAGAATTTGCATCTGATGCTTTTAATGATGGTGTACACCAAGTCAAAGAGTGTTCGTTCTCTATGTGATGCTTTTGACATAAAAATGTGGTTTCAATAGGTTTACAATAGGCTATACCTAATCCTGAATAAAATTTAATTGGATAAAGGACATGTACTTTCTCCTTATTTTTTCTCCTTAATTTCTGCTACTAGTTCAGCGTCTTCAAGGCTCAATTTTCTCTTTACACATACCAGGAAGTGTTTTATGTGCATATCAGATCACTGACAGCCCCATATCTCTTCTCCCCTCCTTTCTATTCTCTCTCCCCTGTTAACAACCAAAATAGAATCACAGAATCACAGAATGGTTTGGGTTGGAAGGGACCTTAGAGATCATCTAGTTCCAACACCCTCCTATGAGCAGGGACACCTCCCACTAAACCAGGTTGCTAAAAGCCTCATCCAGCCTGGCCTTGAACACCTCCAGGGATGGGGCAAATAACAATCTTTGTTTGTATTTTGTTTATTAAACAATCTTCAACCACATATGAAGTGCTGTATCCAGTCTGACCCTCTCATGGATATCCTGAAGCAAGTCCAGCAGAGAGCCATCAAGATGATTCGGGGTCTGCAGCACATGACTTGTGAGGAATTTGAAAGAGTTGAGCTAGTTGGTTTTAAGGAGAGAAGGTTCAAGGGAGATTTTGTTGTTTTTTAGCTGCCTTGTGGATGAATATAGAGAAGACAGAGACAGATTCTTCTCTTGGAGACATGTAACACAGAAAACTCAGAGTTATTGGTAAGAGATTTTTCAGTGAGGAAGGTCACACACTGGAACAAGTTGCTCAGAGAAGTTGCAGAATGTCCATTGCTGGAGATGTGCAAAACTCATCTAGATACAGCAACCTGATCTAACTCCGGAGATGTCCCCGTTCTGAGCAGAGATGTGAACTGGATGATATTCACAGGTCACTTCCTGCCTGCCTATTTTATTATTCTAAGGGTTGCAATGAAACAAAGCCACCAGAACTAGTATTCCTACAATACACTAAATTCGAGGTTGCTTTCTGTTTTACAGGGTAGGACAGTAGTGGAGGGGAAAAAAACCCAACCAACCAAACAAAAAAAAACCAGCAGTGAGACACAACCAAAAATTACTCGCATTGTAGAGAGGCAGAATGCTGACAGGGAGAAAAGGGTGCAAGAGCAGCATCAGCACAGCATTTTGAGCACTACTTGTCTTGAGCACCTCATTTTTTTCCAGTTTGCTAAATGACTGGTTGATGTGGCTTTAGGTCAAATGCAGAATGCTGGTTTGCACAGCATCCTTCAGTAAACTGAAACTGGAGCACTGATACAGATATTTCACCTGCCTTTCTGAAAGCATTTACTCAAGCCCCACAAAATTCTCCTCCCTGCCCAAACTTAAGAAAAAGTCACTGTGACTAAAGAGCTCCAAAGCTAACTATGGAAATGATTCAAGAAATACTTGAGTCTACAGTGCTTATGTTCGCAAAATTTGTCATATAGCATATTCAATATCTTCAAACTCCCAAATCCCCAAATCATAATTTCTTTTACCACAAACCTAGCCTATATTTCACCATAAAAGCCAATATAAAGTCACAGAACATCACATGCCCATAAAAATAAGAAGCAGTAACTTAGTGCCAGATTCATAAACCACTAGTGTAAGTTATAGCATTAAGCAGAATTTATATTTCTCTTGCCAAAAGCTTTCCAATTTAATTGTCTGCCTTCACAGAAAGAAGGAAGATCGAACAGGGACTGAGTGAAAAAAAGGACGCAACAAACCATACTGAAGCAGAGAAACTCAGTTTACCCAGCAAACTCGTATT
Source organism: Pterocles gutturalis (assembly GCF_000699245.1). Lineage (NCBI taxonomy): Eukaryota > Metazoa > Chordata > Aves > Pterocliformes > Pteroclidae > Pterocles > Pterocles gutturalis. The sequence continues at coordinate 22,696 of NW_010145147.1, forward strand.
TCTCAAAGTACCTTCAAATAGTACCATTTTTCCTGACAGCAAACACACTAAAAATAAAAAGCATAAAGGTTACAAACTGTGGATATTGGAGCCCAACCAAGAACCATCACGAGCACTGAACGTGTAGAGGCCTGTCAGAAATGTGGCAACCTTTCAAGATCGAATCCTGTGCATGGGGACTGAGAGGGGCCTGTCAGTCTCTCGCAGGGAAATACAGCTGCACCAGTTACGTATCTGTCAGACTGCTTTGAACAGCATGAAAACACAAATGCTTCTCCACTGCTGTTGTAAACCAACATATCCAGTGCACTGGATCTACCTCAAATTATTTATCCGCTCAAATTCAACAGCATACACTTGAGCTGCTGAAGAGAATCACATCACCTGAAATTCCACAAGCTAAAAAGAGCAGAGAAATAAAACAACACTGACTCCAGATCACCCAGTTTTATTCTTTTAAGAGAATTAACTAAGCTGTCATTTTCTAAGATGACCATCTGAAAGAAAATTATCCTTTAACTAAAAGCGTAATTGTTCCCTAAGCCACACTTGCACAGCAGTAAGAGCATTTGGACATGCAGTGTGTTGCTTGGGTGTGAACACAGACATACTCTTTGACTCAATAAACACACAGTCTCTGCTCAATTTCTGATAGCAGCAACTAGATCCAGTACACAGTGCCTCCATTGACTATGAATATTAACTTCATCCTTGTAAGTGAGAAGTGTAGAGAGTTAGAGGAAAGGCACACTTCAGGGCATGTGTCCAAAGAAGAGCAGCAATGCTGGTGAAGGGTCTAGAGAACAAGTCCTATGAGAAGCAGCTGAGGGAATTGGGGTTGTTTAGTCTGAAGAAAAGGAGACTCAGGGGAGACCTTATTGCTCTCTACAACTCCCTGAAAGGAGGATGTAGCGAACTGGATGTTGGTGTCTTTTCCCAAGTAACAAGCAATAGGACAAGACAAAATGGCCTCAAGTTGCACCAGGGGAGGTTTAGATTGGATATTAAGGAATATTTCTTCACTGAAAGGGTTATCAAGTATTGGAACAGGCTGCCCAGGGAAGTGGTTGAGTCACTGTCCTTGGAGGTATTTAAAAGATATGTAGATGTGGCACTTAGGGGCGTGGTTCAGTGTTGGACTCGGCAGTGTCAGGTTTATGGTTGGATGTGATGATCTTAAACACCTTCTCCAACCTAAACGATTGTGGGACTGTTACACTCCAACAATGACATTTCAGAGTGTTTTCAGCACCTATGCACTGGCTGCGTGCTTTACAACATGCTTAACATGTATGATATTAACACGCCCTATCACGTGCTGTTGCTTATTTAGGTATGATTAGCAGGCTAGTGTTTTTGGAAACTTAATCCAGATGCTTCCCTCAAATTCACTGCAGTATCAAAGAAACCTGAAGGCCAGTAAAATTCAAAATAGCAAGCTACACACACAGAAATGGTCTTGGACCATCAGAGAAGAATCAGATATTCTGAGGTGGGCCAGAACTCAATGAGAACAAGAGATGAGTTGGTGAAATTAAGTCTGTTGAGAATGTGCAGAATTTAAAATGGAAGCTAAAAATCAAAGAGGCTAAACCTGCAAATATTCAGCACCATGGAGTTGTTGCACTGCTTCCTTTTCTTGCACCAACAAAGGAAGGTACAAGATTAAAGGGGAGTTGCCATTGACTCTGAATCAGTGCCAGCCAGCTGGGAAGAGAAGCTACAAACAAATAACAAAAAAAAAAAAAAAAAAAAAGGGAAAAAGAGGTATGAACTAACGTTAAAGAAGTTTAGATCATCAGTCACATTATCACAGACATTTCTGATAGCAGACTGATTGATTTGCTAGCAAATTTTAATAAAGCAATGAAAAACGTGACCTCATACCAGCTTCTCAATCAAACTGCTGCAATATTCTTGTTTACATTGGTGAAAACAATATATTTATCCTTTAACTCTAGTTTGGAAAATATCCAAAACCTTCTCTCTGCTGAAACTCACAAAAAAAAAAAAAAAAAAAAAAGTCACCTTCGCCTAGTAAGAAGGAAATGCCTACTGTGAAATTAAAAAAACCTCCCTCTTAAATGGAGGACTCAAAAGAAAAAAGGTCTTCCAAAGACAGGTGCAGGACAACTTTCAGCACAGGCAGAACTGTCAGACAGCCCAGAATGAAAGCTTTGGCATTTCTGTTCTTGTTCAACCAATGAAATAGTTAATCTTTTTTATTGAAATATACGTTTGAATAACTAGATCATTCTCGTTCCTCAATCTTGTTATCATTTATAATGATATACAACACAAGAAATAAAGAAACTGGACAGACTGACTTCTTAAAAAACATTAATGGGTTTTGGTGAAAGGTCACTTTAAACCCTTAGTAAGCACATTTTTCAGCCAAAAATATAAAAGTAATTTACAGTGAAGAAGCCTTAAAGAATTCCTCTGAGAACATAAATCACTACTACTATAAGTTCAGAGTTAAATTACTGACAGAAACTAAGTTCTTATTAGAGGTTCTGAGCCTTAAAATCAGATTCTTTCCACATAGACAAATAGAAAAAAAAATTCCTGGAAAAATTCAAGACCTAGGATTATCCAGCCAGTTTCAGCAAGATTATTCTCTTCAGTTTTTTGTAAAAAGAAACAGATGGATGTTCTCTTCTTTCTTGCAACCTCATAATAAATTCAGACATCTTGCATTCATTATTCCTTGATTCATCAAGCTACATTTATGTTTTAATTGCCAAAACACTTGACACCAGAGGTGAAAAGAAGACATTATGTGAGGATGCAGAGAGCTGAGACGACAGCTGAATCTTGGCCCCACACCAGTTATTCTTGGGCAGAGCAAAGGAGCTCCAAATTCACTTACTAGACAAAGGAGGCAAAATCCGTCCTTAGCACTTCTGAAACCCAGGCTTATTTTGATGACTGCTTTCTCTTGCACATAATTGTGCTGAACAGTTTGAGGCTTGTTTGTCAGGTGTTCTGGGCATTACAAGTTGCACTGCTTGGCATCACTAAAGAATAAAAATAAATCAAGACTTTATAGCTACAGAAATACAGATAAAACACAAGATTTAAAAAGGGAAAATCTGGCACACAGTTAAAATACTCAGAATGACACTGCAGGCATTCTCAGACATTGTGAAGCTGCAAGACTTGTAGCCTCCAGAGTTATACCTTCCCTTTTGTGTCAAAGGAGCACCCGACAAACTTAGGTATGTGCACTAGGATGGCTTCAGTGCCTAATCATAGCACTAGAAAAACTCTGAAATAGCTTCCTATTCTACAGTCAAACTCCAAGGAAAGAAGGGAGAAAGCCTTCAGGAATATTTCTTAAAACACATTATGAATGAAGGCAACTTTGTTTTAATGTTGTGCTTTCATGACTCCTTGCTGTCAAAGGCAAATCTCAACATGTTCAGACTTCAATGTAAAAAAAGGGCATAATTTCTCTGATAAAGTTATGCCATTTTGACACTGCTTTCAAAGTGGTCTTCAATATTCTTTTAATTTCTTCAAGACCTGAAAGCCACAACATCTAATCAATTATTTCCATTTGTGAAAATTTATGCTGGTAAGTCATAGCTCTCTTGTGTTTTCTTCTTATCTAAAGGAAGTATTTTTCTGTACTCAGTTCTTCAGCTGGATTGTGCATCTGCTGAGCAGACTGGTCTGGGAAAAGAGGTATGATGGAAAGGTTGCAGTTTTTGCCATAACTTAGCTTATTACAATATGTTGTTCCTGCTTGAAAAGAGTTAAGTGACTTTAATTTACTCATCACGCTGAACTTCACTGAGGTGTAAGACTATTTTTGTTTTTCTTGAAGATAATCACTAAAAAAAAGATAAATCTAAGGAAAAGTTTAGTAGCTTAGTACTAAAAAGGTTTTCCACAGTGCTTTCAGGACAGGTTGAAAAAACACACCTACTCTCACACATTCATTAATAGACACCTCCCTAAAAACCTGTTTCTCAAGACATTTGAGAAGTCCATAGACCCTACAACTAGCAAACTCATGCTTCGATCATATTTATTTTTTTAACTAGATGAGATACAGTTTTGTTTCAAAACATTTTTGATAACTTTAGATAATTTTTATGAACTTCTTTATAACGGGGGTTTAACATTAGTCTGAATGAGTTTCTAAAGTAACTGGAACAAAATTTTGCTTTTATTTACAGTGACACTTTCACATAGAATTGTACTACACAGGATTACAGTTAAAAAAAGAAAAGGTCCATCATTGGGTTGTTTGTATTACATTACATGTGGGACTTTTAAGAGCTGCAGATGTACACACAATTCGTAATTTCCCTGATGCCTCAAAAGGATTGAATGGCTGTATTATTGGAAAGAAAGCATAATACGTAATACTAAATAGGTTGTCAATAAAGTATCTGGTTTGATTTTTTTTTTTTTTGTAACTTTTAACATAAATTTGGAAGTGTATATTACACCAAGTAGAAAACAAGCGACTAGGCAGATGTAACTGGGGTGGAACCTCAATATGACAGCAGCATATGCTATTTTTAGCAAGTTTTCTCTCATAAGTGCAAGACAGTGAATGTTTGCCAAAAGAATTTTACATCCAGGAGGGTTTCTGAAATATCAAAGATACTTTTAAACTATGAAGAGAATTATAGTTTTTGCCTTATATTTAGTAACCTTCAGATACTGTAATTCCACTTCAGATCCTGGAAAAACATTCTGGAGACAAATATTAGTCTACCACTGGATAGTGAAGAGGAGGAACAAAATTACATTTCAAGGGGAAACTGTTTTAATTAGAGTTACCTTGTACACCTGTACAGCAGTCACCTTCAGCACAGTGTGAGAAAAAAAATTGTTACACCCCACAACCGTGTTTACTCTTGCTACCATCAAATTCTGAGTCCATAAAGCAAGAAGCTGAAGTTTGCTCCCAGGCATATTTATATCATCCTACAATTTTGCTACTGTAGTGCAGAAAACTAACTTAAACACCTTTAACTGGTTGACTATACATCCCAGAAGAAGTGTCTCTTGATACATCCATTGCACCCTAATCCATAACATTTATGACAAAGGAACTCTTTGTGGGTGCTCCATTCTTTTATTTGGTTGGGGTGCCAAGAATGAACTAGTAGACCGAGTCCACTAGTGCCTTTCCACAGTTGCGTTGCATCAGAAATGGCCTCATTATGATCCTGAAAGAAATCCCACTGTATCAAAAAATGGAAGGGGAGTCTATTCTCACAGGGAGATGCATTTCCGTACCTGTCCTTCTGCAGTCTTTCTGACCTTTGCCATTTGGGAAGAAAGCCTGATCACGAGAGACAGACCTCAGCGATCTGATCGCCAGCCCAGCAAATGAAAGCTGCTGAGCTACTGTCTGTGCAGAAGCTTACTAAGAGCTACACTAAAGCTTCACACTTGTTAAAGCATTTGGACACAATGCCCTTTACCTTGAAGCCTACCTGACAAACCAAAGATCAGATCCCAACTGCTGCAGTGGCCCTTCCTTTGCTAAAGCGGAACAAGTTACAAGCTTACAAACAAACTACAAATTCTAAAGAAAACAAAAGACCATTTGTAACCCCAATGCTTACCTAGAAGAGCTGTTCAGTAACACGAGATCAGCACCCTAGAGCTGTTGAATCTCTACTCATTATCACTACCCTCTAACGTGACCTAATTCAGGTAACAGCAGCAAGTTACTGACGTCAGTTACACTGGTACTTTGACAGGAGCCCAGAAAACCTGGAGTCCTTAACAAGCAATAGATTTAGAAATCACTGTTTCTGTATAAAAAGGGCAGCTGATCAAGATATGTTTCGGAAGCCAGCACTTCTGAAAAATGTCCAGCTTGACAAAATACCTGTGAGGTCTAGTAACATTTTTTTTGTGAAGTGGATGCCACATTGAGAAGTCTATTTCTTATTGCTCTAGGAGTCAAAAGCTCCAATACACTACCTATGGAAAAACTTGTCACTCAATGTTACAGCTTATTTATTAAATATTTGTGACCAGCAGCAGTCATTTCAGTTAGCTACCTACAGGTTTCAAATTTCACCTTGCAATTTGGTTACTTAGAGGTTGTATTCTTCTTTAGTTTAGGCTGACATACACGGTCAGCTGAGGTATCTGAGCCTGAGCCACCTCCTTACAGGAAAAAATTATCCACAGCTTATGTTCTCTGTGAGGACCTAGAATCCATTTTATTGTCCTGCCAAATCTGAAAAATAGTTAAATTTCTCTTCAAGACAAACCAGAGATCTAATTCTGGATAAAATAAGCCTTCTTGATAGAAGGTGCTCCTGATAGGAAGCAATTTATTAAAGAAGTGGATTCTTAAATCACAGGCTCCATCATCTGCATAGCATGATCTTTCGAGGTCCCTTCCAACCTGTAACATTCTGTGATTCTGTGATTTGGATCCCATCAACTACATCTCCAGCACATGCAAGACTGTTTGAACAGGGCCAATCTAATTTCTCAATGCTACTGCAGCAACAGTTCCACTCTCACCCACAGACCTCAAGCAAGATTTACATTAATCTCTTCATAACAAAGACACATTAATTTGGCTACAGGTAACATATGGGAAGATGCTGAGAGCGTTAACTCCTTTGAAAAACAAAAATACTCAAAGCTCTAACATTTTAATGCAAATAAAGAATACATAGTGGTAGGGATGGTGCCGATCAGTTTCATTTTATTCAGTTGGTATTTTCTGCAGTAGGAATGTGTTTTGCAAGTGAAAGGGTTTCCATTTACTGACCTTGGCATTCATTAGGACCACACTGCGATTTATATTGAGAATTCCAAGCCTTTATCTGATCTTATAAATAAATGTAAAATACATAAAACAATTATCCTAGTGTAAAATTGAATTTTATCTCTCTGTAACCAGCTTTTGTCTATGCTATACATTTCTATGTTTGAATAAAATTCAAAATTAATAATAGGTATAACTTATTTCCTGACTTTTCATTTTAACAATCTTTTTTTTATATATATACTCAGGCTTTAATTTTATCTAGGGCTTCAACCCCACAGTTCCTTTTTAGACTTGTACAATATGTCTTTCAGAATATCCATTCAAGGAATATGCCTGCTAGAAGAACATATTGGACATTTATCAGACCAAAAAACAGTATAAAGAAATAACAGGATTTTGCAACAAAAAACCCTTCCAGATTAGGAGAGAAAATGTAGCATTGCATGTAAATGACAGAAAAACACATACTAGAAGAAATCACAAGTTACAGTGAAGAATTAGAAGTAGAAAGAGTTCTGAAGTTGGTGGTTCTGGAAAATTATTAACACACAGCTTATCTTTTTCAGCTATTTAAAAAAAAAAATCTAACCAAGGAAGTCTTTTTCCTATCAAAGAACAGTCAAAACTTTATATTGAATGCCATAGCATTAGCAGCTTAATATAGAGATTAGTGTAACCTCAACATGAGCCTTTCAGAGGTTCACAAAAAAAATCACTTTACCAAGCAATTTTTTTGACTTAAATATAAATTACACAAATGTACCAACCTAATAGTTTACTTTATTTCTTTAGCACAATTAACATAAGTTCAACTAACGATCCCCAACGTTTTACTACCTCAGATATATGTATCTTGGTTTCAAAGAAAGTCAGCTGTGCCTCAAGTCAAGTTCTCACTACCAGGTTGGCTCAAGCATACTTTGTATGCAAGTGTTACAGTTTACACAGAACCTTTCTTTTAAGGAAAGCAAAAGGCTCAGAATTAGAGAAAGCCATGGAGAAAAAAGATTAAAGAAAAAAAAAGACACAAGAAAAATTGCTTTTCTCCAAGGTGGCAGATGTGCAACATAAGCAAGGAGCCCAATTCAGCCATGCTGTTTGTACGCAAACATACACGGTAAAGCATGAAAAAAAAAACCTCAAAGAGCTTTTGATGAATAAATAGGAAGAATGGCAAAGATCTATGGGCTGACAGCAAAATTGCAACTTTCCATACAAGGCGAACACAAGTCCACGACCACTCTGCACAAAGCCAGACTGGCCACACCAGTGCCTCATGCACACCGGCAGTGGGATGCCTTCACGTCTGTAGCAAACGAAGCTGCTCTCTGGGCCTTTGTGATTAGAGGAGGAATGTCATAACCATGGTGGTCTAGACTGCTACAAGTAAAAACAACACATCCCAAAATGAGTGGCCCTTGGTTTGAAGTGGCTGTGGTCAGGATGAGGCATGTTTAGGAAGCAGTCCCTCAAATATCTTGTGATAAACGCACGTGGAGAAAATAACACGAAAGAATTCTGTAGTTAACTGAATAAAAGGTTAAAGAAAATAAACAATATTCTTCCAGCTTACCATTTATTTGTGAACTGCTGGTGCAACTCTATGCTTGACAGAAAAGCTATGAGGCTTTTGGTAGCTTGACAAGACAATCTACAAGCTTGAATGAAATGTTCAGCTTAAGGAATTAGAATAAATCTGATGACTGATGTGCTACTGAACGTGACAGACTGTCATCTGTTTTAAACAGGATCTCTGTAGGATGTACTGAAAGCAATTTTTTTCAATTACCTTAAACATACTAAGACTTTTTCCAATGAATCTGGCTAATCTATTAAGACAAAAGATCTTCTCAAACTCTTGCCATTTCAATAAAATAATGAAATAGCCATTTGGCTTACTTGCATAATTAATTCATGCTGACACTGTACTTCTGTGATTAATTTACATCCAGTTCACAAAAGCATGCAACAAAAATGATTACTCTTACTTCCCCAATTAACTACAAAATTATAAGATATGAGCAATAAGTGATTAAAGCAACTTATCTAAGCCCTATTCACGTATAGAGTTTCATACACAGAAATATCAAATGATTTATCTGTTATCAAAGCAATTAAGTACATTCTTTATTGAGTCAGGAAAACATTCTAGTAGTATCTTTTTCATATTATCAGCAGATTTTGCACAAAAATAGGTACAGACATTCTTCAATAGCATTTTAAAATCAAGAAAAACTGATCAACAAAAGTCCTACAGTGAAACAGTACTGCAACAGATAGCTAGGGATAGAATAATACCCACAAACTGTAGTTTTAATCTGGACAAATCCTAGAAAATATTTTAAAATCCTAACACATTATTTTAAATATATACATAGATACATTTATATTAAAAAATGCAAAATAAAATAAAAATCTTTGGAAGGCAATTTATGCTTTTCAAAAACCATGCAAGCATCAAAAACTTTGGCAAGATCTAGGCTGAAATGGGAATATCCTTCTTCTATCAGACTGTAAATAGTTCCTGGAAGGCATTATTGAGGTGCTTTACCATCCTAGGGATAATGACTAAAATCTGTCCTACAAAAAGAAAAGAAAAAGGGATTTTGTGACATCCACATAGGGACCATGGAAAACTGCTCATTGGTGGATAAAGAGCAGTAACATCAGTTTGAACCACACTGCATTTGCAAAGCTGAACAGGGAAGCCAGCACAACTTCCCAGTTTGTACAATCCTCTTCCAAAGAGGAATAAGAATCAAACCACCACCAAAGTAATTCAACTTTCAGAAAAGGCTGCATGTCACAGACGCACACCATTTAAGATATTTTAGCTATTGCGTGATTTATGTTCAACCAAAATCTCATATCACATATTTACAAGAACAGAACAGTCCATATTGTTTAGCTCCTAAATGTCAGTATTAAACCAATTTATCTTGCAGGTTTCCCTTACTGCCATACAAGAGTACCACAACTAGTGGTAATTAGCCCAGCAGGAAACCTGTTTCTAGGCATGGGCCAGATTGCAAGCATATACCACATGTATTTTACTGCCAGTACAGAGAATTAGCATTTTGAAAGATGTTTTGCATTAGAGATAGTGAACTTATGTGTCTGAATGAACGTTAAACTCAGAATATTAAAGCTTTGCCCAGTGCTGCTGCCAAGATGCAAATTTAAGACG
>NW_010145148.1:0-1357 GCF_000699245.1 Pterocles gutturalis
TTCTGAAGAGACATGGGACACAGGAGGACCAAATCCTTGTTCACTACCAGCTCCTGCCTTATGCCCCAGCGACAGGGCGCAGGAGATAGCAGCACTCACTGCCTTCTTCTCCCCACGTCTTTTCGCCTCCTTGCTGCAGCTGCAAATCCACTTCCATGACCCTGCCTGACATGGGGGAAGGTCCCATTACACTACAGATGGCTCAGACCTCAGGCTTAGACCTCACGCTCAGATCAGAGTTCATCTGCACCTAAGTCCTCACTGCAAGACTAAGAGGTGCTTATTGGTAACAAACCAAGGAGAGCCTGGTGACCACTGGTGAGGAGACTGCACCCTAGCTACCAATCCCATCTCCCACCCTCAAGCACCTCCACTTCAGCAACATTTTTACTTTTATAGAGATTTTTCAAAAGCATTCTTAACCGTTTGGCAAGGACAAGCATGCCACATTTTATTTCAGTTCAGCATTCAATGTCCACTAATTCTGGGTACTTACCTTTCAAACTAACAGCTATAACCATTTTGTTAAATATTCCCATTCCCTTTTCTATCACTGCACAACTATTACAGCCTTAAACCTTCAGGCTGCAAAAGTTCCTTCCTAGCTTTTTCTTTTCATGTTTGATTTTGATTTGGAAAATAGGATTGCCTTTAAAATAAATTCTAAATGACAGATTTAGCAACATTCATAGAGAAGTCCAACCCGAGCAGTAGCTCAGTATGTAGTACTATAAGCATTTCATATGTTAGTAAGAAGATAAACTTGTGAGACTCAAAAATGTTTAATTTGTAAAATTAAGTTACGTATTTTTTACTCCATGTGAAATTTTCTCTCATACCGCTAAGTATTTTATTTAAAAATTAAATTTAATTATTTAACCTTAAGTGCCTACTTTTGGATATTAAAACACATTTGACAAATGAAATGGCTATTATTTTTTCATCTGAGACAGTATCCTCGATATTATTATATTATTAAAATGTACATTCTCTGTTCATTGACTGTCCAATTATTTTACAAAGATTTTTGAGGAATACCTTCTACATAGCACCACCATGACAGCTAGAAGGTCCTGCAGGCTCAACGCTCTTTAGTACTTGTAAGAAATGGGGTCCCTAATGAGATTGGATTCTACATGGTTTTTATGGGATGAAGCCAACCCTTCAATATTGCTCAGGTGAGGGTACCTACAGCCACCCAGCTCCAGCCCTGCAGCCGATTTTGGGAAGTGTTGGGAAACAGCACAGCAAGCGGGGGCAGGTGTTGCAGGGAGGCTGGCCCGTCCAGGGAGACCTTAGAGCAGCCTTCCAGTACTTACAGGGGCCTACAGGAGAGATGGGGAGGGACTCTTCAGCG
>NW_010145149.1:0-10483 GCF_000699245.1 Pterocles gutturalis
ATTACTTAACCGCTCCTTAACCCAGTTTAACCCAGGGAGGGCACAGCGGAGTTTGCTCCAAAAAGAAACAGACTCAATCGAAGCGAGAGAAGTCAGAAATATTTGTAGGGAATAACACTGGTATTCTCAAGTAACTCGAAATTTATTATCAACATTCACAGGAACATCCAGCCAAAACAAAGAACATAACATGCCCAAGAAGGGAGCTAGCTATACAGCAATAAACCAGACCCGATTTCCAAATTCCAGCTCTGAAAGAGACATTAATCACTCTTGCACAATAAATTGTCACCAAGCCCTGCCAGCGATAGTTCTCAGGTTGGTTTATTTCCTCAGAACAAAAATAGCAAACATAGTTTTTTAAAGAACAACCTGTATAAACAATACAAAACTTCACAACATCCTGCTCCCATTTACAACTTCCCCAAAAATAGCCCAGAACCTGCAAGAGGTAGGATGCCAGGGAAGAGTTTCCTGCAGAGAGCGTGCAGGGGAGAAGAGAGGGAACACCTTCCTCCCTCCTACAGCAGGACTTGGTTCTTCTGGAAACAGCCTTAGAACATGGCAAACAAAACCAACCTCAGGAAAATCAGGTTGTGTATAAACACCGAACCTCCACTTCACACTCTCAGAACAAGAGAGTGCTCTTGCCCCTTTTCCCAAAACATAAATGCGATGCCGAGATCTCCGGGTGCCCAGAGCTCAGTCTCCTTCCCCTCGAGGAACCGCTGTTCTCACGGGCTGGCAAGGTCCTAGGACAAAAAAAACCACAGTCAGTGTCCCCCAGGGATCACCCGGACGTTCGGCCCCATTTTAGCGTTAACTGGTCAATCGCTGCTGGCACACACCCACCGGTACCCGGAGAGAAACACCCACAGTTCCGTGGATTAGCATCAGGGGAGCAGGCGCAGCGAAATCCTCATAAAATTAATTCACCTTCCTCACACAGGACTTGGGGGAAACTGAGCATTAAGTGACAAGAACTCAAAACTAGCAAATCCACTACAGAGAAACCCCGAGCACACCCTTCAGGCCACCTCCGTCCCTGCACGGGGCCATCCGTGCTGTCCCATCCCTTGGGCTTTTCCAGCCCTGCTCTGGGATGCCCAGAGCCTGGACACTCTCAGACTTCGGGAGATAGTCCTGGCCCTCCTGAGGATCCACCGTTTTCCTCATCCGAGATGTCTATGGATTCTCACCATATTTACTTGCTCCCATCTTCCCCCCTTGCCCACAGCCCCTTGTTTTTTGCAGGGCAGGACCACCGAGCAGCCTGGCCATGCCACCACGACACCGGATCACCACGTACCCCAGGGTTCTGCTCTTCGTCAGCTCACCCTGCCCCAGCGCTCACCTGCAGCTGGGTCCTCCCCAGGCTTGGAGCCCTGGCGCACACCGAGGTGACCGGTTCTGTACCCAGCAAAGCCTCTTGCTCTCATCTGCAGCCCCCGCCCCACTTTAGGGTCATGAGAGCTCCCCTAGAAGGAAACCAGGATCCAGGCGTGGGGTCAGTTTTCTCCGGATATAAACCAGAACTGGTTTGAAGCTGTGATATCCCCCTTCCCCACCCCCATATTTCAAAGGGGAACCTCCTGGGTCACTGCTCAGGACTCGTCTCCGCTGCCTCACCCTCCATGTGGCTGCCAAAAGCCCCCCTGCCCCTCGGGTGCCTCCCCCACCATCCTTTCCCTCTGCCTGCAGACACAACCAGCACCTTCTCCTTCCCGGGCCCCCGCAAGCGGTTTGAGCTGATTTTCAAGCGCTGGTCTAACGCTGCGAGATCTGTGGTGGAGCTGTGGTGCACGCACGCGTACCGTGGAGTTCCCTCTTGTCCCCAAAGCCACCAGCACCAGGGACAAGCCACACTCTGCGTGCACATTCACGCTGCTCTCTGCTGTGCCTGCTGACACATTTCAGCATCCTGCTGCTCACGTTGCTGCAGCCGGCACCTCTGAGACACTCACGGAGGAATACAGACACAGAGGATGTTTCCCTGATTTGTAGAGTGCAGACGGCACCGAAACACTGCTGAAAAGTCAGCCTCGTCCCTCTGTCATCCATGGGATGAACAGCAGAAGGAAAAAAAAAGAAAAAAAATCATTGGAAACCTTTCCACAAGATAACCTGTTACCTGTCTCCTACAGAAGTTCTGAGGATCAAAGGAGGCACGTTCAAAAGATGCCCTGTCTATTCTATTCTATTCTATTCTATTCTATTCTATTCTATTCTATTCAGCAGAAATTTTTCACTCAGAGGGGGGTGAGGCAGTGGCCCAGGTTGCCCAGAGCAGCTGTGGATGCCCCATCCCTGGAGGGGTTCAAGGCCAGGCTGGATGAGGCTTTGGGCAACCTGGGCTGGTGGGAGGTGTCCCTGCCCATGGCAAGGGGGGTTTGGAACTAGATCTTTAAGGTCCCTTCCAACCCAAACCATTCTGTGACTCTGATTCTCTGTGCTCAAGAATGCCAGGAGGCCAAACCAATTTTTGCTCCTCTCTTAGCAGCCGTAGCCACCAGGGCTCACTCAGGCGGCTCGGCTGCAGCGGCAATCTCTGCAAACATAAATCACATCACCAGCAGCAAAACGGGGAAGCCTGCTCCTTCGAGAATATCGACTTACAGACTGCCAACCAGAAGGCAAAACCAGCAGTAATTGTGAGGAAAACAGACGCTTTACAGACTAAAGGATGAGAAGATGAAGCATCACATGGTGCTCGGAATCCCCACCTCATTCATTATATATCCTTGAAAGGCACCACGGGATCACAGGATAATTGGGGCTGCAAGGAACATCAGCAGGTCTCCTGCTCAGCGCAGGGTTAGCTGTGAGGTCGAGCAGATTACTCATCCTCCTCCTCTGACCCCGAAGGAGCCAGGTTTTAGTCAGTCTGTACGCTCAGAGCCACACGAAACCCGTGACTCAAATGCCACCCTGGCAGAAAACTCGGAATCAGGACAATGTGCCTCTCTCCAGGGCTGCCCCCATTTAGAGTCCGGGATAATAAAAGCACAAAAGAGTCAAGCAACTTTCAAGAGTGCCAGAAACACGTGAGTAAAGACTTCCAGCCTAGCACAAACTAGGATCCACGGCAACAAGTCAGTGCAGAGCCACTGTCCTGGTTCACCCAGACCCACGAAACCCCACGTCAGCCGCATTTAACAGGCCACCTTTTATTGACGAACCTTCCAAAACTCGGGGCTAACGAGGTTCATCGTAATGCAAGATATTCACAGGCAGCTTCAGGCTGGCAGCGCTTCCAGTATCTACCGCGAGCAGGAGAAGGGGGAGAGAAGTTTCTGAAGAAGGAAAACTACTGGAAGACACTTCAGCTGATCTCTTCTCTTTGAAAATGAATCGGGTAGAAATGCTTAAATCATTTCTCCAGCTCACAGCATGAAGTTCTAGCAACTAGGGCACGGAAAGAAAGGTTTGTAGAATGGACAATAAAAAATAATTACACTTGATGTGCTGTAGTGTTCTGCATGTTATTGGAGGAAAGCATCTTTGGTCCTGTTAAAATGCAACTGACTTCTACTCTGCTACTTGTCAGTCTAATATTATCCCCGCACAGCACCTCCTTTTATGTGTCCCCGGGAGGCACACTCGAAAGATAATCACTTGATGTTTCCACTGGCTGCTAGTTGTGGTTTGGGCTGTCCAGGTGGGTTTAAAACCCACTGCTACTGAGACTTCTAGTGCACCACAAAAACAACGGATCAAACTGTGAGTCTTCTGGTTTCACGGCTGCTATTTGAAGTAATAAAGTCTTTACACGGAGCTAATTAAAAAAATATTCAAACCAAAACCCTAAAGCCATTTCAAGGAGCGTTTGATCAGTTCATCTCTTTCATTTCCACCTAATGGCTACACAATCAAAAGAGAAGTGGAGGGGAAACATGCGGCCCTGAAGACGCAGAGCGTTGGATCGCGTTCAAAGCGTTTGCTGCTCCTGCAGGTAGCGGAACAGCGCGCTCCAACCACCGCTCCGCTCCAAGATTTGTTTCCTTCCCTTAACAGCAGGTTGGCAGCGACTCAGCCACGAAAACCAGCAAGGCACACGCTGGCTTTGAAGTTCAGAGAGAAGTCTGTTGGTACCAGCTATTTTAATTCATGCTTCAGAAAGACAAGGCAGGCGGTCGTCAATTTACAGTAAGCAACAGGCCAGGTCACAGGTCATTTATAATCACCGTCACCCTTACTCTGCATTAAAGCCATCATTAACTGTTAATGTTTAACCAAGGCTTTAGAATTTGTTTAAGCTGCTTCCTTGCATAAAGAACTGTTGCTGCCTCTTCCCCAGCTCCCCCTTTCCTGACTCCATCTCTCGCAGGGCTGCGGGGAAGTGTCATGTAGGCACTAAACGAAATTTTTGTCAAAGCACGAGGAAACTGGGAAGTAAGAAGCGTGCACTTCAAGCACAGCTCCTGCCAGCTCAGCCCTCAGGACACCCACGCTTTGAAGCGGAGGCTCCCAAGAGCCTTGCACCGAGATAACCCACAGGGAGAAGAGTGATGCTGGCTGGAGAGCAGTCATCAGGTCACCAGCTCCGCGGAGGGCTGGAGGGGTGGCTTGGCTCTGACATCCCAGCAAGGGCCGCTAAAGGACGTCCAGAGAAACGCAGCCTCCACGTGTCTGTTCCGGGAGACAGGATGTGTTCTGTCCAACACTTCTGTCCAAATCTTACTAGGATTCTCGCTGAACATGGAGAAGAAAGGACGGGAAGTTCTGAGCTGGTGGTCAGAGGGACACAGTCCATCTCACAGCAGCACGCTGGAGAAGCAGATGGCACGTGCAGGCACGTGGAGTGCAGATCAGCAAAGGAGCTAAAACCTTCTTGAACCGCAATTGCCCACAAAGTACTCTTCACTCAAACCCCAACGAGTCCAAAAGGAACTGCCACTGATGCGACAACCCAGAGAAAAACCACCGCCCCGGGAAGGGAGCCAGCTCCTTCTGAAATGCACCACGGGGACCCCACGAGGGGCCACCGACAGGCTGCGGCTCTGCTGAGAGGCAAGAAGAAAGCCCAGCGACAGCGAGGGTGCTGCCAGCCAGCCGATAACAGGGTGTGCTGGGCAAGCCACCCTGATACAGGAGAAGAAACAGCCATTTACAACGCCAGGCTATCATGGTTTATCCGGACAATCACTAGAGGGAACACGACGTATCACCATCCCAGAGCCCGTCTCTGAGCGTGCGACATGCCTTCAGAAAACTGCCTCATTAGGGTACCACTTATCTGCTCTCTCCGGAAGCGATGCTGCCGTCAGCCGTACCCTCATTTCTCTGACGCGTTGTTTGGGGATGTCCAGCTGTTAGTGCTCCAAGCGGACTCACTGTTAGGGCCAGGATGACTGTGCAGCCTGCCTTCAGAGCACAGCAGACCCCGAGCTCACAGACAGCCCTGAACAGCTCTGACCACACCATCGCAGGGGCACCAGACATCCACATTCACAGGCGAAGGTGCAAGGAGCAGAGGCACTGCTCACTGATATAACCACACTGTATGAACTTCCATTGCCATCTGGTGATCTGTTTTTTTTTTTTTTTTTGCAAACCAATTTGTCATGATCCTCAGCTCTGCAAAGGATCCACAGCGAGTTTCAAGCGCTGCCTGTACGCTAGACAGACAGCTCAGTGGCAGGATGAATTCTCCAGAGATCTCTAACAAGTCTTGACTCCAAAGACCCTGAATGCTGATGACATGCGCTACCATCCTGAACCCGAGGTGATGGGAGAAGGATCTGTCAAGTCTGCTCAGATCTCTGATAGGACAAGGATACCTAAAGCAAAAAGGAAAAATAGAAAGCGGAGCTCTTTCCCAACCATTTCTAAAAAAAAATGTCTTTTAAAACAGCAGCCAGACAAAGCAATAAAACGACTTGTTCAGAGAGCAGGTCTCACAAGAGGGACAATTATGGGAAGGTGAAAGAAAGGATGAACTCTTCAACACACACTTCTGACTCAGAAATGACTTCAGCCAGCAAGTCTGGGATAAAACTGATCCTTACAGCAGCTCTTAGGCCTTCAAGAGCTCAGATAACTTTCATGTCAATCATACTCAGCATTCTGTCAAATCAACAGGTCCCTGATAAAGCAGGGCAGGTAGTGGGAGAGGCACGTGAAGGTCACGTCCACCCTTACTGGAAATAACTCTGCAGGTCTGCAAACCAGCTCACAGCAGTGCCAGGACACTCCCCGTGTCTTAAGCAAAAAGCCTTTCCAAAAGCAGCATTCCCCAAATCTGACACCCTCGTTAGTCTCTCCTGCCGCTTGGTGCTGACAACCGTAAAATTGTCTTTTTGCAAAGTGCTGTTGCCACGATGTCAGCCCCAGCAATCGATGTCCTGCTGCTGTTCAAGCAGCGATGGAGCCCCCGAGCCTCTGCCAGCTGCTCTGGGTCGCTGCCGACGGGAAGGACACCCCACTACGGGGCTGTGCCGTCTGAACAAGGCTTGGGAGCTCACAAGCAGAGCAGGAGTATTTCCCCAAAGCACCATGAACACTTTTGAGGGCACTTAGAACTCTTTTTGTTAACCTCAGCCATCCCTGTATCTTCACAGCTACTACAATGCCCAGTTAGAGCATTTTAAACTCTTCCAGAGTTTGTCAGCGTTTCACCGCTCACCCTGCTGGAGCAGAAAGCTGGCAGGTCTCACAGGACCCTGCCCAGCACCAACACCCTCTCCTCATCAGCAGAGCATCTCACCTGAAGCCGAGGGTACCAGGTCATTAAAAGTTTGCAGTTTCATTTGAACAAAGTGGAGACTGTGGAATAAGCAAAAAACAAAACAAAACCAAAAAACCCACCAAAAACACCACACCACCAACATGGAAGGCCCCCAAAAAATCAGCCAGAAGGGCACGGTTCACACCACTGTCATCTGAAGTTTTTTTTCTTCCCAACTCTGTGCTGAAGTTCCTTTCTGCTGTGTGCCAGCTCTGAATGCTGCCATCGGCCCTGACCCCGGTGCAGGTAGCAGAGCCCTCGGGGCAGTGCCACGCTGAAGCAGCAAGACACAGGGACACCCCCAGTCAGTGACCCTGACCCCAGGGTGGGGAGGACACGTGGGTACACCAGCCTGGAGACAGCTGGCCCACGTCTGCGCACAGTGATTTAAACCATTGAGTGTGTCTGCTCAGGAGGAGACATCTCTGAAATCAGGCAGTGAAAAACATCCCTCACTCTCTGGAGGTGACAACGTCCTCCAAGCCCAAGAGGAGGTGTGATTTTTCATACAGGCATGGTTACAGCTCCCCACGCTCCTTTGAGAAACCGGACGAGAAGAACAAGCACACAACAGTAAGCGATGGAAAAGGGCCCTCTGTTTTGCTGTGTAAGGCATGAGCTTTAAAAATCCCCAGATTCAAGACTAAGAGAAACAGATAGGATAAAGACATCTCTTCTGCCAGCTCAGAGGGAAAGCCTGAGCACTCCAGACCAGCAGGACTGGTGGCCAGGCGTGCCGGTTCTGCCTGGGTCGGCAAGAGCCGGGGGAAAACTGCTTACCACCATCTGTCAGCCCTGGAGCCTCCTCTGTGCCTGATCCCAGCCATACAGGTCACAGGCACCTGCAGCAGCTCCCAGCCAAAATTGGTTTGGTCACTACCTGCTCGGGTGTAGGCTTATCCAATTTGCCTTTTTATCTATCAAGGTAACAAAAAATGTTTACTTACACTTCATACAGCTTATCACAACTGAAACACGGGGGGTGGAGAAAGGAGACTTTAAAAACAATACTTCAGAGAAAACCTTAAAATAACCGTGGGTCTCCTTGCTGCTGGAAGTGAAGCCAGTAACTCTGAATGTTCTGCAAAACTAAAACCTTTTTTTCTAAAGAAATTGAGATCTTACACATACACATTCTCTTTAAACTCCACCTGCATGACAAACCAAGTATTATCATGGGAGCGGAAAGAGCCAGCATCTTTTTCACTCTCTGCTTATTTTTTACAGCAGAATATTGTATCCTCCTGCTGCTGGCAAAAGCTCTGAGCAATGAAAGCCCGCAGGAGGGTGTTCGCTGGGGCTCAGCCTGTCCTTCCCAGGGCAGGCGTGCGGGGTGGCCTCAGGCAGGCAGACAGGAGCTTGCGGAGAAACTCAGCCAGAGACCTGCTCCTACCTGATCTGGGAGCTTCATGTTTGAGGACGCAAAGGGGAACCCCAGGCTTCAGACACTTGCTGCGGCGTGGGGAGGATGGTCCCTGGCTGCCCCACGGCATCCTCTGTGAGGCTGGAGAACCATCCCCTCACCCACGCCTTGGAGGACGGGTGCGGTAGGGCACTGAGATATTGCCAGGCTCTCCCTCCTTTCCATTTCACATCATCTCCTCTCTTCTAAGCCCAGGTCAGATCTCCTAGTCTGCACAAAGCCACCGCCAGCGCATTCGAACCAGGGACTGTGCCCAGTGCACCCGGCTGGGGAGGTGTGTGGCAGGACACCCCACGCAGAGGTGGTGCGGCCACTTCTCCACTGACGGGGTCTAGAAGAGACCGGAGCCTGTTCTGGAGGTATCACAGGTACCACCGCAGGCATGCACTGCGGAACTCCTCTGAAGAAAAGAAAGATGCCAGAAAAGGGGAGTGCTAGAGGGAAAACAACAAAAAAACCCCCAACCTTATTAAAGCTTTTCTCCTTCCTCTGCTTAGCAAGGAGAATGCTTAATTAAGTCATCCTTCAAGGCTTCACACTTGCTCCAGCAAGGCTCAGCATAAAGCAGACGTTTAACAATTTCCTTCACAGCACAGGACATCTCCGTGGTACCATCATTTGAATATTCTAAAGAAGTGAAACTGCCGGTTCTCTGTTGTTCAGCTCGACGCAGTGGGGAGGGACAGTATCAGCAGGAGGCACATTTCAGATCTGCTCAGTAATAAGGGAGAGCAGGAGGGGAAGGAGCAAGCTGCTGTTTACTCAAGAGTCTGGAGCCTTCCCAAGGCAGGAGTTTTGACTCTGTTATGCACATACTTCTCAGATTACTTGCAAGTCTCTTTCAGCTTATTAGGTCAGTTTAACTGGCAACTACTGCTGATTTTAAGCCCAATTATAGTCACTTCTACCTGGTGACACAGCCCCAGTTCCGCAGCCAATTCTCACCAATTAATGGCTTCAGAATCGCTAGACCCTGCTATTCGTAGCAATCTTGAGTTTGACCTCAGAGTCACAGTTTCCTGCCATAATTCCAGCGTTGTTTGTTTTCACTGGAACACTTCCCTGTGCACTCCCAACTACCGAGACCACTTCTCCTGTGTATTGAGCTGAGATACACATTAGAGGCAAGCTTTTAACTTTGTCCCACTCTTAATAAAAGAAAGCTCAGAGACTCATCTTTCTGGGATGAAACTATCACCAGGGACCCTCTGCTGGAATCCAGACATTTCTAGGGAATTTGTCCCCACTCCTCATGGTTAAGTTCTATTGGTCATGAAGGACCATGGCAATACAACGATAAACTCCTTTTATTCCTGTTGGGTCTTTCAAACAAGAAAGAACAAAAAACTCCAATAAGCCAGAGGTCCTCAGCCCACCCATCCTGCATTTTAGGGGACACTGAGGAGGACTTTCAGCTATGCAGGTCCCAGGTAACGCGGCTTAAGGCGTCTGCACCACACAAAGTGCACAGAGGCAGACAAATAACCCAAACAGGGGTAAGCACAAGGCTCAAGCCACTGTGTTTGCAAGGAACTGCAGCAGGATGGATTTTAAGAAAGTGTTCATGCTTCTATTTCTCCCTCTCAGTATTTCTGAATTCCTCCAGGAAGCACCATAAGTGGCCTTACACCAAAGAAGATTTATTCTGACCTGAAACTCCATTAAAAGGGAAGAAAATTTGTTCTGAGCAAGATGTTGTTTGTGCCGATTAGAGGAACCGGACTCTACAGTGAGAGCAACAGAGAAATGCCGGGCAGGATGCAGGTACTCAGGTGTGTCCGGGTTTGAGTGTCATTATGCAAAACACACAACACGGCCCTGGGTCATTCGGTACAGAGCAACGCAGCATTCGTCCCTGTAACAGAGCAGCCACTGCAGAACTCACCGAAAGGTTCAGCAAACTCATCGGGAAGGGGCTCGGCATCAGGGGATGGATGCAGCAGCGTGCCAGGAGGGAGAAAACGCTGCGACTACAGCTCCCAGTCATTTATCTGGTAAACTGGACAATGGGTCAGGTCAACGCTTAACAAGCACCTGCCAGCTGGCATAGAGGAAAGTCTCATATAGGAAATCTTTGCATCACTGTTGTGATTCCACGGGATCATTAAACAGGAGCCGCAGGGAGCGCTCACAGGCTCACTAAATACCCGAGACAGAGGACGAGGCAGGCCTGCCAGACTGAGCGAGTACAGCCTGTGCCCTACACTGAACTTGTACAGAGGTGTCAGAAAACACCAAAGAATGTTCTGCCTCAAGTCTGCAGCAGGAGGTGGGAAGACGGCAGCAGGGAGGCAGGTCCAGCCAGGAGAGGGTTGTGTTGCTGTAGGAACCAG
>NW_010145149.1:10514-10750 GCF_000699245.1 Pterocles gutturalis
CAAACCTCTTCCTCAAATACTACGTTCGCTTGCTCACAAGCACAGACCAAAAAGCCAACCTTAAAACACCAGCCCTGCACCCTGCACTTGTGCTGCCGTGGATGGAAGGGCTGCCAGTACTCATCCTGTACGAGCAGAAGAGGTACTGCCTGTATGGCACAAGAGGGAACAGCAGCAAACTCTGACAGCCCTGAGCTGGTGATGCTTTCTGACAGAAGGCTGCTGTCATTTTCTGC
>NW_010145149.1:10859-11463 GCF_000699245.1 Pterocles gutturalis
AAAAAAAAAAAAAAGATCAAAGAGCCTTTGTGCATTTATAAACCCGTCAATTTTGCCAGAAGATTTAAGGCTTTAAAGAGTCCAAAACATCTATTTGAAATTTTCTATACAAACAGGTTTTTTAATATTTCAAAAAACCCAGAAATAAAATATTTAGATTTTTCTGAAGTGAGGCATTCCAACAGCTCCAGACAGGAGCGCTGGAGGGGAGGAGAAAATCCAGTTCTTAAGTTTGACAGGAACAATTTTTTTTTGTTTAATTGGCAGAGAAACAAGACTACACAGCTATTTCTCCCCCTGGCTCTGACAAGGAGTAGCTGGGATGAGCAGCACAGGAAACAACAAAACCAAACTTACTCAAGTGCTGCCGGTTTCAGGTTCCTGTCCCCCGCCAGCTTGCCTCGCAGGAAAGATTCCCCAAGCCGGCAATGGAGCAGTGTTTCACCCCACCATCCCACCCCTTTCCCTCCACACGTTCCCGTTACCCGACATTGTGCCTCCAAAACCCTCTCACGTAGAAGAGAAGCAGGTTTCCCATCTGATGACACAGTTCAGACACAACAGCTGTTCTGGGAGACCTCAGCCTTTCTCACAACTTGATTAC
>NW_010145149.1:11478-16605 GCF_000699245.1 Pterocles gutturalis
AAACGTTGAGACGGCCAAACATTCGGCGGCACATTTCTTCCTCCTTTTCCATGTATTTCCTGTAGCATCTGCAAAGTAGAGCACAGCGTGGCACCACGGGCTGTGGACTGCCCACCCAACCGTCAGTGCCACAACCAGAAAATATATCTTATTTTTTCTATATAAATTAATTAATGTAAGAGTGTGCTGATAGCAAAGATGCAGCTCCCCTAAGCCCTTCTTTCTGCCATGTCAGGGAAGGAGAGCTGGAAACATCGTGCCTTATCCCGGTCCTGGGGTCTCTGCTTCAATGGTGACTATTAGCCAAATAGATAATTTAACTGTTTGGTAGCCAGATGCTTTCTGCACCAGTATCGCGAGCACGTGACAATGCAGGGGCACCCCACCTGTATCCTGTGGTCTAGTTGGGCATCTCCTCATTTGTGTCTCTCCTTGCGCGAGCTCTTTCAGTGCCCAGCAGGAGCCATCGCCTAAAGTGCCCTGCTCCAGGGTATCTACCATTGACACCAAACTTGGGCAGAGGATGAGCAGGAAGCAGATGACAGGGCAGATGCTTCCTCCTCCATTCTCACCTCCCTCCTAGTGTCACACCAGTACAGCAGAAGCTACCCAGACTGCTCCAGTTTAATTGCTGCTTCTCCAAGCACAGCATCCCTGGGGAGTGGTTCAAGGCCAGGCTGGATAAGGCTTTGAGCAACCTGGGCTAGTGGGAGGTGTCCCTGCCCATGGCATGGGGCGGCACTGGATGGGCTTTAAGGTCCCTTCCCACCCAAACCCTTCTGTGATTCTATCCCCTGCACCCTGTGCTCTCACCTCACCAGCAGTGAGGTCTCACTGGTGAGGAATCCCGGAGCCAGAGGGTGACTCAGTTTGGGCACCGTCCCATGGTCAGCTTTCCTGCATCTGCTCCCATATAAGGCCAAAAGCAAAGTGTTTTGTTGCACTGCACCAGAAATGTCACAACTGTGATGTTGGCTAATGCTCTCTCAGCCCCCTACCACCAGCCCCGCCCCAGGTTTAGATCCTCAAAGTGCTTCGTTCAATGACATCCCAGCACAGCAAGTCTCTTCTGTTAAGTCTCAGACAGATGTTGCCACAACTGCCCGCATCAGGGATGCCCACCTAGACTGTGGACAGCACGCCCAGGTGCCTGCCCCAGCAGGAGATCCAAGCACCCCTCCTTTGGAGGTGCAGATTCACATCAGATGTTGGAACAACCCCATTTTGTTCTGGATTTGATGCAATACAAGCCTTTGAACAAAAACACCAAATCCAGCAGCAGAACTTCACCACCAAGACCACTACAGCTGGTACCAGACGTGCATGCCATCTCCAGTGAGGTGAGTTTTGCCAGGAACCCAGGTTCAGCTGCTTAACAGAAGGTTTTAGAAGTTTTGTTTCAGACAGCAAAAGGTAGCTGTGAATTAACACACAAGATTCCTTTTTGCAAAGCATAAATGTACTCAGTAAGGAAGTGAAAAGCTTCTAAGAACAAGATTTTGATTCCTATTCCATTTCTGAAGCATTTATCAGATCACATCTCACCTTTTCTCAGGCAAGGCAGTTTCGCAACATTACAGGATCTGGACTGAGGTGCAGCGTAATTAATAACATCCAGTAACGTCGTCTTCAGCTATTTTATACTAATTCCACTCTTTGTCAGAATAAATGCAAAAAAATACACAATTTTAAGCGGCACCGAAGCAGAAACTGCGAGACAACGGTGTTTTAATGCGTGCTCAGCTTACTGACACCTGTGTTAGGTGCCCGTGCTGCTGTCTCCAGTCAGAGCCCACCAGCCTGCCCACTGCTTCCCCAAAGGCGCAATGCCTTGTTGCTTCCTCGCTGCGCAACCTCAACATTATTAGCAAGATTCTTCTTTTACCTGCCACCATATTTCAAATGGGTCTAAGGGAACACGAGGCTTCTAGAATCAGGACTTCCAGCACAGGTCTCTGAGACCATGCACACCTCCAAGACTAGCTGCCCAGCCCTCCACATCTATTCTCTAACTACTCGTGCTCACCCAGCAATTTGGTAGCTACGTACCCAGAGGCAGAGCAGGATGAATAGAATTGGTTTATTTCAGATGTCCAGAGCAGCAGCTAACACTGCCTTCAAATTCTTTGTACTTCTGAAGTAACAGAACAAGTCTGAAGACTCGGTGTTATCACAGACTGTTAAAGACGAGGTGGATATACAGGACACCCATGTGCAAGAACAGCCCTCTGCCAAAATCTTACCTGGTGAAGGCACTCAGCCCATGAGACCGGCTTTTCCACCGCATCAACTACTCTAAGACAAGTTACTGCTGCCTACAAACCTTTTTGCAAATGCCTAGCAGCGACACACAAAAGAAGAGGGTTTGCATTCAAGGGCTGCTTTGTGATCTCTGAAGCTGGAGGCTGCAGCACCTTCTGCGTCTGTGAGCAGCGCCAGAAGTACAGCGCACGCTTTTGGGAACCAGCTAGGGCTTTTGCCAGTTTCAAAGGGAAGAACAGAATGAGGACAGAGACTAGCGTTAGTCATGTTTTGGTGGGGCTAGGGCATGACTAAAGCTGGCAGGATTGTGCTGTGCTCAGCCTGCAGGCGAAGGGAAAGTTTGCCTTCAGGATTGCTCACTGACTACCTCCAACACAGCAAGAAATTAACTTTTAACAAACGTTAGTATTTGTAGCATTGTACACTGACGTACTTCTGCAGTGCAGAAGAGTTGCTGTAATTAAAGGGAATGAAAATCAAACTTATTACTCCAAAACATTATCAGCTTGAGCACTCGCCTACTGCATTTCATTGGCTTTGAGTCTCCCTGTCATCACCCTGACCAACCTACTCCCAAGGAATGTAACACACAAGTCCCTCCAGAGAAACTGCAGAGAAAGAGTGAGTGCTCTCAGCTCCTCCCCCATCACCTGTAACCGCTGCATCTGCAAAACATTCAAGTCAGCTGTCTCCACACCAAGAGAAACCTTCTGCATTTTCTCAAGTCACTCATTAAGCCAACAGTTTTGTGTTTTGGGTTTTTTTAAACATTTTAAATATTTTTGAGTGGGTGTTCCAGCCTGTCTAAGCACTGCCTCTCCCACAGGGATGGAAAGGAGTTCTCTCACCTTGCCAACTTTTTGATCTCATTGTTAATATTGTGGTTAAACGGCTGTACGCGCTGAGCTCTGACCAGGAAATCCCGGGCTTCTTGGTATTCTGCCATGCAGAGACGAGCCTGCCATTGAAAGAAGACAGATGCATCACAAGACAAATACAGACTCACTGCCATCCTTCAGGACCGAAACATGTGCAGCCACAAACATTTCTGAGACAGATCCAGGTAGCTCAGGAATCCCCCATGAAAAGATCTGTGTGACGGATTTACAGAGACACAGATTTTCCAAAAGATCAGATGCAGACAAACCACCTCGACTGCTGCAGCAGCTGGGGAGGTCTGGCCCAGAATTCCGTGGTTCTCCTCGGTTCTTTCAAGGTTCTCTCCACAGACAGTCAGGCTGGGGAATTCCTTGATGTGGCTACCAGAAGAATTTATTTTTGCCCACCTGGCCACACCTGAACAGCGCTTTGGCATTTCTTTGGTCAATCTCCAAGGCCTTCTTCCCATATACCAAAGCTCGGTCAGGACGCTCCAGTTTCAGGTAAGTGGCTGAGAGATTCAGGAGCAGCGGCAACTTGGAAGCATTGATCTGGCGCTGCTCATTCTCATCGGAGGGGCTGCGATCAAGGATGGAGAATGCCTGAGCAGGAAAAAAGACAGGAAAAAAGAACTAGTGCACAAACACATCTGCCATGGAAAGTACAAACTCCATCTCATCAGCCAGCCTCACCCATGCTTCTGTTTACCTTGGTCAGGTAAAAAAATAACCAAAACTCTGAATATGCTGCACGGCTTTAACAGCAGGGCCAGCTCAGCCCTAAGACTATGAGTTTAGGAACCTATCAAGCAGCAGAATAAAAATGTTACACACAGATTTTTAAGGCCAAAGAAGAGAAATCCTGCAGGGAGAAAGGCAATTTAAATCATTTTTGTTACAAAGAAATACCAACAAAAAGCAACCCTAAATGGAGAGAAGAGAAATCTCACAAAACCTCACTACTTGTGAAACAAAGGCAGATGCCCTCCAGTTTGGGAACAACCGAGTGTTTTCCTGCCCAGAGAGGCTGCGGGGTCTCCATCCTTGGAGATGTTCAAAACACAAATGGACGCAGCCCCGGGAAGCCCCTGCTGTGGCTGACCTTCCTGCCGCAGGACTGGACCAGGCAACCTCCAGAGGTTCCTCCCAGCCTCAAGTACTGTGCGATTCCCAACTGGAAGGCTAAAAGCAGAGTGCCCGGGATGCCAGCGATATCTCTGTTTCCAGACCGTGGGGATTCTAGACTGCTTCTCAAAGCATGAACCCGCACACTGCTGCAATCCAAAGCCATCCTGTATTAGAACGTCTCCCAGCAGAAGCTGACCCGAACGGCTCCAGTTCAGCATTCAGACACACAGACTCCCCAGGGTTCACGCCGTCACCAAGATGTACTTTTCTGTCTCACCTAGAGCCCACAGCAAGCCTGAAGGAAAAGGGTTCTGCACATTTCTGCCAACCCTTCTCCTCCTTCATTTACCGTTGCCACTCACACAAAAGCGAGTGTTTAAGATCTGTTCTTAAATAACAAGCTATGCCTGGAAAATATAACAAAGTTATTTGATCTTTAAATTCTACTTGTTATGGTGAGCTCGCACTTAATAATCACTGCTTTCACAGCTTTTCACAATGGAAAACACGTTGTTTTTTCGGCTATCATACCTTTTTGTATCTGCGTTTGGCATCCTTGAAG
Source organism: Pterocles gutturalis (assembly GCF_000699245.1). Lineage (NCBI taxonomy): Eukaryota > Metazoa > Chordata > Aves > Pterocliformes > Pteroclidae > Pterocles > Pterocles gutturalis. The sequence goes on from NW_010145149.1 coordinate 16,309, forward strand.
TTGTGCACATGGTACAGGTGGTTGCCAAACTGTCTCTCTGTGTCTGCCACTTTCAGCACCTTTTGTAGCGGAACACTATCCTGCTGCTCCTGTATAAAAAAATACCTGAATTTCAGCTCAAACAAAAGAAAACAAGCAGAGAGCTCAGACAGGAGAGTCTTGCACAGCCCCCTTCTATTCACAGCGCAGGAGCCAGGGCACTCCAAGGCCCCCGCAGCGTCCCGCCAGGCCACCACCACGTGGCATTCCCCTTCCTCAGGCTGAACACGCCACTGTTCCTGTGCTGGTAACTCCTGC
>NW_010145149.1:16636-19549 GCF_000699245.1 Pterocles gutturalis
AGCTACCATCCCGGTCAGGGAGCTCACCAGGACCAAAGGCATTCCAGAGCAGGGAAAAATGTAGGAATGTGTTCTTAAATCCTGCCCAACTCTCTCACCTGCTTAGCGCAGAGAGGACAGTTCACACCAATGCTATCGCTGGCATAAGAGGTGAAGCCAACTGAAAGGCTCCATTGCTCTGATGGCTCAGCATCCCCCACGGTGGCTGCCTCAGGCCAGCTCTGGGACCTGCCTGACACCCCAGACATCAACCCACCAAAACAAGAAAACCCCAACAATAGTCAAAAAAGATAAAAAGCAAGGGACAGGTTTTCTCCTGGGTTTCCAAGCTTGAACGAGCTCACAGAGAGGTCAGTTACCCAGAAAGGGTGGAAAACTGGCAAGAAGGGGTGTAAGCTCTCTTGCAACAAGTGTGGTTTGCTCACAGGGCTATGTGGGGACAAAGTGGCCGGTGTCCAAGCAGGAGGGAACCAAGCAGGGCCTCCCCCACCAGCGCTGCTGCCTGGGCCCCACTCACTGACCCACAACCACAGCCCAACGCCCTTTACATGAAAAGGGGGAATTAACAATAACACCGTAACTCACCAGGGAGGAAAGCGACCAGTGAAGGAGCACTTGGGAGAGCAGCCAAGAAGCAAAGACAAAGGGTGGGGGCTGGAGGGGGGGCAGCACTTGAACACTGCAGACTCAAGAGGATTTTTTACAGACAGCTCATTGCTGTTCATTCAGAGAAATTCCTGGAAGCTGGTGCCCTCTAGTGAAACCATGAGGTTTCTTGTAAAGCTAAAAATAAATGGAAGTCGTTCCACTGACTCCAGGCCATGGGAGCAAAGAAAGGCAGCACTCAGCTTCTCCCTCTGCACAGGAGCATAGACACAGCCAGGCACGCAGGGGCAGCGTCAAAGGGCCTGTGTTTGCATCAGAGCATAGCTCACAGCCTAGGGCCTGGATGCTGCACCGGCAATTACGCTAAATGTCCGTAATACATGAGCAACAGTGGTTGGAAGGAGAGAGAACAAAAGTTTAGCCTCCAGATTTAGTTCTCAAACCTTATTAAGGCAACTCACAGCAGACAACTCAAAGAACGCATCACATTCAGCCGAGTCTAGGAAGTCCACCACCTCCACTTCGAACGTGGCCATGGCATTCGGAGGAATGAGAGGAGGACAGCCCATCTTCCCATAGGCATAACCTGGCAGGAAGAAGAATCTCGCCGCCTCTCCCACCTTCATCGTCAGCAGGCCAATCTCCAGGCCCCAAAGCGTAATGTCTGTCTCAACAAAAAATGGAAGGTCATGAGAAACCGGGAAACCCCCTCAGACTCCAAACAACAATTTATCCTAAAGCCTGTTAGAAAAAATCCTCAGTAGCTCACATCTCGGCAACTACAATGGTCAACTGCCCCCTGTTCTGGCTTATCCAGGTGCTCTGCTGTGGGATCACGCACACAGCAACCAGGAACACCTTCTCTCAGGTGATTTAAAAACACCGAGACAAGCAGCTGCTTCAAGGCAGGTGGCAAGCGTCCCCACTGCCACCAACAGCGTGGGCACTGCTGCTCCCTCCCACAGCCAAGAGGGGCAGAGGGGGATCAGTTCCCAACTGACCATCACCTGTGTGAAGCAGGAGGCTTCTGGGCTCCATTAACAAGTTTTAAAGGTTCAAATAACCTAAAGATACTAAACAGTGTTTAAACTGACATGTCTTAAAGGGCTGGTCTTTATAACCCCAAGGCCCAGGACACATTTTTGGGGCTCAAACCTACCTCTTCCAAGTTTCATCAGCCTAGGATATTTCCTGTTGCAGCTTGTGCAGAAGGGCTCGTCACTGCCTTCCAGGTACCCAGAATACCTCACTGAGCAGCCCAAAGAGAGAAGAGAAAAGCAAGAGTTTGATTCCATATTCAGTAACAGTACCATCAGAAGCACACTGGGAGTTGGTTTTGCAGCATCACCCTTTTATCCTGCTTTTCTTCCCTCCTTCTGCTGTAGAACAGCAGAGGGAGCACAAACTACCGTGTCTTTATACCTAAAACCCGGTCACATCAAAGCAGCCAAGTGGTGCTGATTCTGGTTTAACATCAATACCACATAAAACAGCCACTTCACAGCCTCGATGCCTCTCTAATCAAGAGATGTCATTTTGTGTTTCTAAGAACTGGAATGGAAACTTCAGCTGCAGAAATGAAAAGGCCTCAATTATCTGCAGAAATGCGTAATAAAGCCTTTCCCAACCAAAGCTGAAGCCCTAGGAAGAGAAACAAAAGGGGAAACGTACCCCTCCAAGCTCAGGCACTCCCTGGGGAGCTGTACAGGCAACTCCACTTAGAAAACCCACTCCAAGGGCTTCCCTTGACATGGCACCAGGCCCTTGCACTTCAAGAACCATTTTCAGCTTCAAACTTCTTCTCTGTTCTGTGAGCACAGGTGGGACCTGGAAATCCTGCTTTTCTCAAGGTCAGGATGCCCTTTCATTTAATCTGTCAGGCACAAGAAGTTAAACAGAGTATCCCAGGTGCTAAAATACTGATAAGGGAGAGCAGTCTCTGAAACGGAAAGACATACTACCGTATGTGTGTAAGCACTTGTAAGTTTTGTTCTGATCTCACACTGAAGTCCAAAGCACTCAGATTTCCCAGCCATGAGCACCTCAACATTAGAGGCTCAGGGGATTGTTTACAACAGGTTCTGTCCTCTCCATTCCCCTTAGCGCACACGTCAGGCCCAGCCACACAGACCAAAGCTGGTTCCTTGCACTGAGACGTACATGACAGAGGAGGACGAGACCCTGACTCCAGTCTAAGCTCCCAAGGATTTGAGGTTTTCTTAGTCTTACTAATCACAGATTAAGTCTAACAACTGCCCTTTAGAATCACGGAATGGTCTGGGAGGGACCTTAAAGCCCACCCAGTGC
>NW_010145150.1:0-11700 GCF_000699245.1 Pterocles gutturalis
TATAATTTTAAAATAAATTAAAAAAAATAAAAAAATCAAACCAAGCCATGTGTAGAGCAGAATACAGCCCAATAGTTTCAACAAAAGAGAAAAATGCTGGGAAAATACTCATGCATATCTGATGGCGAAGGAAAGCCAGGGTGTGACTAACATCTTGGAAAAGTGTTTTCTTTTTCACACTGAGATTGCCCCAGCAAATTCTGTCAAGGTTACAGAGACCTTGAATTACAGCTCCTGCAAAGGAACAGCTGTCTACAAACAGACTTGCAAATGCACTTGTGCATCTCGGTTGGTTTTTTTCCTTTAATTTAAGCCTTTAGTAGGATTTATTTATTTCAATAGTTCCCTTCTGTTAGCATAAACTCTACCTCCTTCCCCTCTCTCTCTTCAGAGATTTCCACAATAGAAGAGTTTTCTATAATGGTATCTTCAGTACCCGGTTTAATAAAAATAATAATCATATAGATGAGAGCACACTACACTTCATTAAAGGTGACAATCGCATTCCTCCACACAGTCGGTCTCACAGAACCCATTCTGTCTAATCCAGCTACCTAGACTCTGGTTATCAACACAAACAATGAATTTTATTGTAACACGGCAAGAGCAAAACATGCCTTTTAGCCATCCCACTGAGGCTCCCGGAAAAAGAAAATGCTTTTCCCTCCACCAGTAGCACCCCTACTCTCCAGAATCCTAGCTGGATGAATCTTAATGTCCGAAAGCAGTTCCAAAGAACATAAAACTGAATTTTCCTTTTTTTTTTAAATTTTTTTTCAGAAAAAAAACCACTTTTTAATTAATTTAATTTTAACTTAATTTCATTTTTGCCAATTAAATGAAAATATTTTAGCTTACATCAACACAGTAAAACATTTCTTGGTACTCTCTCTCACCATGCAGACATCTGTTCTCTCTCCTGGGCCAAACTCACTTTCCAAACACAGTTTAGATATCTTCTTCCCACGCATACTCTTTTTTAAGTGGCTATATGCAAAATGTGTCCTTTGCACAGCCTTAGTTTGCTCGACTATCCCCATCACTCCGTGTGTCCGTCTCTAACCCATCTAATTCCAGCAATAAGCAGCTCATATTTATTTTCAGCTCTTGGCCATGGAACAGCACCAAGCCCAATGACAATCCTGCTCCACGCCCCCACCAACACACCCACCTACGGATGATTCCCAACCCAATTTTTAATCCATTAAATTTACGCTGTACTGACAGCGAGCGGTGTTTCTGTTTGGAACGAGCATGTTGGGCAGCTCCAGCCAAGCACCTTCCACCCACCAGAGCCTATGTGGTGCTCCCCATCAGTCCAACATGCCATTGCGTTGAGGAAGGGGATACAGTTGAGTTTGGAAGACATGGTTTTCCATAAATTCTTCCCTTCAAAAATCAAATGCGGAAGACAGAAGGAACTTAAAGCCTTGCACAATATTATGTTGTTTTATGTCCAGCCCAACAGAGATATTTTCATTACTTTTTTAGTATTCATGACCATCCGTCTTGCAATAACTCTACAGTCAAATTTACCTTCTTTTCCCAAGCATTTTAACCCTTTCTTCCCTTTACACTTTTGCAATATCTCAGCCATGTTTTATTGACTTTCTCTTCTTTACAATACTCCTTTGTGAAAGAACCCCTTCAAGATAAAACCTGGCATGATAAAATGACTACGACAGCATTTGCTTCCTTATTTCAACACAAGAATCTCAGGCAAACATTGCAATGGGGCATAAGCATGGCACGGTTTTTCTTAACATTCCAAAATGCAGTTCAACAATGTTCCCCAATATCAAACCTGTTGCTGGAGAACTTTAATGCCCTTCACTGTTTATCACTCCATCATTCTGTTCTCTCTATTATACTCAGTATGTGTGACATGTTAACTTTGCAAATCTCTTCCTTTTGAATGATCCAAATAAGCCATGGGTACCAAGTCACCATGTTTGACCATGTGCAACAGGAATCACTTAGGAGAACTGCATGAATTCATACACCCTTAGTCAAGATAAAACATATCGAGTGACACAATGGACAGAACTATTCAATTTGTGAAGAAAGTGTGCTCATGTATATATTTATACATTTTCCAGATAGACACAGAAGGAACTGGTGGGGATCCTTAACCTCAGTCCAGTGTGAGTCACATCCAGCAAAACATGCAATAAAGCAAATCCTGAGGGAAAAAACGCCACACCTACTCAGACCTCCATCCTATCACCTGGGATCCTTCAGGACAGGAAATTCAGCGTAACAGTTGAGCTGGAAACACTGGGCTCAGCACTGGATCCAGCCAGTCAGTGAATTCACACCAACCTTTGTGGACAACCCATCCCTGGAGAGGTTCAAGGCCAGGCTGGATGAGGCTTTGGGCAACCTGGGCTAGTGGGAGGTGTCCCTGCCCATGGCAGGGGGGTGGAACTTGATAGTCTTTAAGGTCCCTTCCAACCCAAACCATTCTGTGATTCTATGATATCCAACAGCGTACTGTTAATACATAAACCACATGCACATGCTAATGACCGCAGACACAGGTTAAATTCAGGCACGGACTTAAGTCTCAAACTTATTCTGTCCTGAGAAACCATCAAAACCCAGGAACGGTGAGAGGTTAAGAGGTATGACAAGCAAAACGTTACACGAAGAGAAATGATGGCAGGGGATGGGCACATGAGGTTTTCCCCCTGTCCCCGTTCACGTTGCAAAAAAGCCCGAAACACAAGTTTTACCACTCAAGTGCTCTACCTCCTTACATATCCACGCGGAAACTTAAAGCAAAAATGTATTCTTCCACAGCAGGAGGGCATTAGTGTCTCAGCCCATTTATCAGCCTGGCTCACTATAGGGTAACACGATCGTATTCCTCATGTTTCATTGCCTTTAAAGTCCTCCTCCCGAAAGCTCCTGGCATGTTGGCTTGCAGCAAGCGCCTTTCTTCACAAGGCTTTTTTTTATTCTTCCACCAGAGGTATTTTCTTATTAGTTATTCTCTCGGGCTGCATCGCTTCGTCCCCATTTCCAAGGCAACAGACAGGAAGCGGGAGTTAAGCAGAATCTTTCATCTGGGAGGGGATGATGGGAATGGATGAGGGAGTTTGAGCAAGGTCAGGCATTTACCGCTGAATACAAATCTGTCACGCCTAATAGATGAAGCTCTTTAGTTTCCCCAGCTACTCAGGCTGCTCCCAGCATCCAAGGAGAAAATAAAAAGACACTCAAGCATGAATGCCAATCAGCTTGTGCTGGCAACAATGATGTATATACATGTGCCATAGCAGCTGTACCAGGCTTGGCCATGGATGAAAGGAGAAATTAAATAGGTGTCAATAATTAGAGAAGGTCAGGATCTAAATCCCTGAATACTAAATATATTTTAATAATATTGGATAGTGAAGCAGAGAAGTTATTAAGCCAGGAGGCTCAAGAGACCTCAACCCAGAATACAATGAGATGCTGGGGACACGGTGGCACACAGAAGGATCCTGAAAAGCCATGGGGACGCTAAGCACATCTTTAGCAAACAGAGATGAATACAGACTACACTCGGCATCAGTTAGAGGTGAAAAAAAAAAAAAAAGTTGGTTTCCATGACAAAACTTTAACGGGGTATATTCCATTCGGCACCACTCAGCAACTTGCAAACTTTAGAGAGTGAGAAGATTGGTTTAGAATAAGCCACAGAATAAAAGGTTAACAACTCTTGTTGTAAAAGAATCATCCCCCCATCAGACATTTCCAACAAGGACTACTTTCAGCCCAAAAGCTTCCTAGTCAAGGGAGTGAAGAGATCACTCCGTTCTTGCACACAAAGGGATGTGTGATGCTTCAGAGACAGCAGAATAAATCACACCCACTCCACCCCTGTCTGTACCCACATGCAAAGTTGGACTTTTCCTGCTAAAACTTTCTCTTCCGAATGAATGTGCTAAAGCCAGGCTTGCACAGCTCCGCTCAGCAGCATCATTTCCTCCTCTGCTCTTCCTGAGAAGCCGACGGCCAAGAGCAGCTCCTTGCTTTGGGAAAACATCTGGCACAGCACAACCCAATCCGTCATCCTCTAACCCACACTAATTATGAATAAAAATCAGATTAAGAGACTAAACTGCTGGCTAAACCCAACTCTCTTTAGAGGATAACACTTGGAATGTATTTTTCCTGATTATCTACAGATTCCCCCATAAAGCTGCCCCTTGCAGGCTAAGGCAAGGCTTAATGGGATTCCAGCATTAAAAGGCACAGGATAACTACAGTAATGCAAGTACACAATATCATATATGCAACACTATTTTTTATATGGCTTTATCTTTCTGTGAAAAAGCTTGGTTTATAGCTGTCATTATTAAGCATGCCTTCAACAGTTGTACAAATGGACTCTTGGTAGACATTTGTCACAAATCTGCTCTTAATGACATTTAGCAATGGAATCATAGAATCATAGAATCATTAAGGTTGGAAAAGACCTCAAGGATCATTAAGTCCCACCATCAACCCAACCCCACCCAACCCACTAACCCGTGTCCCAAAGCACCACATCTACACGTTTCTTGAACCCCTCCAGGGATGGTGACTCCACCACTGCCCTGGGCAGCCTGTTCCAATGCCTGATCACTCTTTCAGTGAAGATATTTTTTCTAATATCCAGCCTAAACCTCCCCTGGTGCAACTTGAGGCCATTTCCCCTTGTCCTATCACTTGTTACTTTAGAAAAGAGCAGCATTAACACATAGATGTTTCAGCATCCTCACCACCACGGGAGCTTGGGATATTTTGGTACTCCGTACCCTGAATCCTGCTTTCTGCACTGGGGTTTAGAGAGCAAATGATGTTCTTCACTTTTCCACTGATGTTTGTAAATTTGCAAACTGGGATCGCATGTCTTATCAATCATCTTTCAGTTCCTAACTTAAAGTCTTCCAGCTCTTTCGGTCTTTCTTCTCTTTATGAACCTCTGATAATTCCCAGGGTTTCCCTCTCTGGTCCTTTCAGTGAAAGGCATAAAACTGGAGACCAGACTTCATCCTAAGGCTTGGCCAGTGCTGGCTAGAGAAAACAGGATTCCATTCATCTTGCCAACCATGCTGCCTCTCACTCTTCTGGCTTTTTCAGACAAAGCTGTTTTAAGGAGGATTCATTTTCATTTATGATTTGAGATATGTACTCTTATCTGGTCATGGATAATAGAAATTAGTTTTCATTATTTCAAAATCGGGCTTGAAAAATTATGGGATTTGACAGTCATGCTGCAGCAAAGATTTTTGCTTCACATTATGCATCTGAGCTCCAGGGCTGATGGGGAAAAAAAGGGGGTTCCCACCACCATGGGTGTTTGGGAAAATCTCAGAACCAGAACACAGCCCTGCCAAGGATAAATCACGGCTGCTGAAGGGAATCTATAGAATTAAACATTGTTCTAATTAAGCCACCAAATTCAGCAGGCGATGTGGGGTCAGGCTCTCTGCAACCTACCCATGTGAGCCACACTGTTAATTCTCTTGCTGCTTGTAATAATTACAAAAAGGCACCCAACCTCACCTGATTCGCAAGCTCCTTACCCAATTCGTGTTTCTTTCTGTGGCTAACAGCTCTGACAGATGCTTCAAAATTCTTCTCCCTTCTTCCACACCACTAGATTAGCAACATTTTTCTTTATTTAACAGAAACCGCTGGTACGGATGTTCTAACCTACAACAACTCTGAACAGCTATTGATACCTGAAGGACAGATACTAAGTTTTTGCAGGGAAAATCCTGCTAGCTGTGTCTGTAATGAAATTGTTAATATCTCTGAACCACTCAGAAATCTGAGGTCTACTAAATTACAAATAACAGGGAAAAAAACCACCAAGAACTCCAAAGTATTAACAAAAAGGTAAACAAAGGATATCTACACTTCCCTTAATCCTGGTTTAAAATAAATAAATAAATAAATAAATAAATAAATAAATGTAAGGCTATTGAAAGCCTGAATTCCTTAGAAGGAGACCAAGGTATAGCTCTTAACCGTGGCTCTGGTCCTGCAAGGAGATGGCTTCATTCCCAGGCAGCCATCGTAAATCAGGAACACAGCCACCTAAGGTCAACGTGGGCGAGCCAAAATCTATAGATGGGGGACATTAAATTAATGTCCAGAATAGCTGACGGTACAATAGTTTATCTGACATTCTTCAGCCATGAGATGCTCAGGTAGATGCTCAAGAAGAGCAAAAGTTCCCTCTCTAGTCCTGAAGACAGGAGGAGCACAATGTGGGGCTCCAGGCCTGGGTCAACCATTGGATATTCATTTGTGCCAAAGGTAACTGCAAAGCAGTTGTATTCTAAAGACAATATTTTGAAGATTTTTTAAAGGTTCTGCCCATAGAGATGTCACAAGCTCGAGAGAACCAGAAAGTGCACAGAAAAGCCAAGCGTATGCCCTCCTCCCTCCTTATTTTCTCAACAGGTGATGCTACAGGATGGAGAGGTCAGAAATATATATATTTTTAGTTTGAGACCAAAGGAGAGAGAGGGAAGTAATTATTTTCTACAGTTTCTCTTCACAAAATATTATTTCCTTTTTCATGTCAACAAACTTGATTTTCTTGTATGTGCTTTGAAAGCTTTTAGAGCTATCACCTCCCCCCCACCTTTTTTTAAAGAGATTTTTAAAAATTAGAGAGCTAGATAGATGGAATCCTGCAACTTTGCCAACACCAGTTCATACCCTTGCTGCGGGTTGAGCTGATCCACTCTACTGGGAGGTAAGGACTCTTTCAACCTTGCACTGAAGCTGTCCCATAAATGAAGTGGTATAAAAGAGTCACCTTCCCACCCAACCAGAGAGCAGGGGCAAAGGAGTAACTCTTAATTAGGAAATTCAATAGAGAAAGGTGTGAATTTCTTGAATCTAGACTTTGCTCTAACTAATGTTTCTTTCTGCAGACGGGAGCTCCGTGAATATTAAACAAAATGAGCTGGAAACACTTTTCACCCCAAAATCCGCAGCAGGATTGGGACACCTCTTGGGGAATTATAGGTTCAAATGCCATTAGGTTGGAAGCAGCGTTGCCATCTGTCATGGCTGCAGATGAGATTCTGGGGAAAAATATTATTACATTAAAGAATTTGCAAAAAGTAGACCCATGAAAAAGATAAATCCTTCAATGCCAATAAAAGTATTGGGATGAAATGGAAAGAAGAAGAATATTCAACAGGTTGGAGGGATAATATCCCAAACACGAAAATTTAATGTTTGCTGGTAAAGGGGTCACCCAAAAATGTTGCACAGATCAGCGCCATCCTGGCCAGAAACACCGCCAACTTCGCAGACAGTTTGACGAAGCCAGCGGGAATCTTTCCACCTAATCAAAACCTTGAACCTTTCCAAAATTAACTTCCACCATGGCAAGGAAAATTACAGTAGACACAGAAATTGGTCCCGACCTCCACTCCAGTGATATGAAGTTGTTGACTTCTGCAAATCTGTATTTGCAGTACTGCAACTACAGTTGAAAGCAGATACGTTTGAGAAAAACAGGACCATTAAATAATCATCTTTAAGAGTCCATCATAAGAGAAATCCTCCGCCAAGCAGCCTGTCTGGGGCACGGCACTGGCTCACAGCACAGATACCGCCATTCCAGCCATCCACACAAGGAATATTCTGCTTTTTCCTGCCAGAGGGACCAGCACACTTAATTTTGACAGGACCAATTTCAGCCTACGTGCTCCAGGGACAGTAAATGGTAACTTTTGATGGCTGCTCACCTTGGCCCTCTACTCCTCAAAGAATCAGGGTGTTTTCTGAACAAATAACAGCTCTCGGGCTTTCAAGCCACCCCTCCCTATCCCCATCTTCCACTCCCAGGGAAAGGAAGAGCAAGGGGAGAAAGCTGCTGAATATCAATAGGAGTAAAGCACATTATAATTACAAATTTGGCTATCCAATGCATGGCTTTAAACCCTGAAATGATAGGCTGACACTGTCTTCCCAACCCAGCCACCAATTACAATTACATCTCACCGAGGCCACCGAGCCATGCAGGGGAAGGGGTGGGTGAAAGGTGCACCAGCTCGGGGATTCAGCTCCTCAACTTCCAAGAAATATCATCCTGTGAAATATTAGCAAATTGCTCGAGCTAAATAATTAACATTTAAACAAGGGGCACAAAATTATTCCTAAATGGTGGCAAGGGGGATGGGGGAGAAGGAAGGGATGCAGGAGAGGAAAGGGGAGAATACGAAAAGCTGTCTTTCATTGTTGTTTTTTTTTTTTTTTTCCTGTCACTCTGATAAGATATTTGCATTCCAGAAGAAAAGTGCCTGCTTCCTCCCTTAGGAGCTTGCAAAAGGGTTGGGTTTTTTTCCTGATTTTTTTTCATTTTATTTTATTCCCAACCATTATTACTCTCTGATCTCACTGAAGGAAATAAACATAGTAATGAAATAAACATAAATAAATAATAAACATAAGAGCATTAAAAGTCCTAATAGGTCTGAATCAACATTAGAACCAAAAAAAAAAAAAAAAAAAAAATCGCCTTTCGCCCCAAGCCCACGCTCACTAAGTGTCAGAAAGCAGGAGCACTGCTTTGATCTTAACAAGAGCCCGTCTGCTCCTAAACGCTAACCCAAGCTTGCACTGCAAAATCAATTTGTGAGCTCATTACATAAATCCATATTAAACTATTTAGTCTATATTTAACACTATAACAAGGATAGACAGCCTGAATTACATGGATTTTACTCCAGGTGGCCAAGAGCCAAAGTTTGCCCTTCCTCTTTTAATTCTCTCTCAGTCTCACCTTTTGCATCACTGAAAAAACTACTTTTTGCACATAGGAGAGTGTAAACAGACATATGTGTTTGCAGGGATGATGAAGCTCACAATCTTTTATTCTTTGAGCTGTGGGTACTAATGAAAATCAATATATTCTAGTCTTCAGAGTAATACTGGCAGCATGTTTCCGCATCTCATGCACATGCTCCATGTGTCGCCCTGTGCCACTGGCCCCAAGCATGAATAAAAACAAAACTAACAAAATATCTAGCAGTTCCCTAAATAGGGCCATGTGCAAGTCTACACGTCTTTGGTTTTTTTTGTTTGTTTGTTTGTTTTTTTTTTCCTAAATCTCTCCCTTGGGGAGCAAAGATAGAAAGTTAGCATCACTGACAAATACGCCTGAAGATTAATTTGCTCTTTCTCCATAAACCACACACATTCAGCTCTTTCTTACCCTTTCTTATTGCCAATCAAACAGCAGCTCAGCAAATAGGCTTCTGCCAGGAAGGTGACAAGGTAGAGCACTACGTATAAAAACCCCTCAGTGCTCAGTACCGCAGACAATGCGGCTCCTGACCTTATTACTCCTGAAATCCACAGTGTGTAACTTCATTTATGCCTCTAAAGGAAGCTGTTATTATAGGGAGAAAAAATGAGCACGTGCAAAAGGGGGAGAGCAGACGACAAAGAGAGGAGTCAAAATTCTTCAAAATCCAAAAATTCTTCAAAATTTAGCTCCCTCTGGCTTGCCAAGTCAGAATCCAGGGATGAAACACAGCTACATGCAGCCAAGTGCACAAAGGTGGAAGGACGTGAGCTGTACAGAGGTGAATGACTCTTAAATAACTTAAATTTCTATAATATAGGAACATCCCATGCTTCCTGACACCCTTATTTTAAGGCCACCTTTGATAAGCAGGCAAATACTGTTGAACTCATGGGATCAGGAGGCATCTCAGTGGGTTACTGGGAGGTTTGTCCCAACAGCTTTGTCACACCAAGGTCAGACTGGCAGTTGAGGCACTGGTCTGTCTTTCTTCTCTAAGGTTATTCTCCATTTTTCCCCGCCAATTCCTTCTTTAGAGGCGGTTTAAAGGAAGAAAAAGTCTACGCCCACACAAGTCAAAAAGTCTAGCAGTGCTCCCTTACCATCAAATTGTTGAAACTCAGATATTTTCCTGGAAATAAGAACAGGAGGATCTTGGCCTACGGCCAGTCCTCAGAACCTACATGTTCATTCACGAATGACCATGGATTCTCCGAAACTTGCTCCATTGCCCCTCGCAACAGTAAATCCCCCTCCACCGGTGTTGGTGGAGCCTCAGCAGTTCTCCTTCAGGAGCTGTAGTCTGTAGCCTCCTTCAATTTTCATTTGGTTTCTTCTTTTTCCTGCATTGGCAAAATTAGCTACCACTGATGCTCTCTCTATTACTTAAATTGAGTCCATTAATACATCTAAGTTCTCTGTTAAACTCTTCATTGTCTGATACCTCTAAAATAAAAAGGCAATAAGGCTAGCACATCTTCACTACTCAAGAAACCTGTCTGGGAGAAAAAACACAAACTGTTTTCATGTGTAGACCATACACACAACAACTCTTCCCCTTTTCTGTGCATAAAATACAATCATATATATATATATCGCTATATGGAGACACTCGTAGCTTCTTTCGAGCTGCAAGGGGTCCACCATTCACAAACCAAAATCTCCCTTTCAAGGTTCAAAGAAACCCCCACAAACCCAATAAAATACTCAGAGTTCCTATATGGAATCGTTACACTAATTATACTCAGTTGTCTGCACCAAACTCATACAGGACCAAAAAGGACATCTCTTTCCGTGTTTATAATATAGTCACTTCTGCCACTCTGACAAACTACATTCTAACAGATCTCAAAGTCTTGGAGCTAATCCTGCAGTTATTCATTCTATCTTGTGATTATTCCGACGTTACCATGTCAAGTCAACATACAGTAAGCGGTATTTTAATTAACACCGCTTAAACCTTAATTATATTCCAGTTTCCCATTATTATTATTTATCAACACATAACCTATACTAAAGATAAAATAATGGTAAGGCTGGATTTTAAATGGTTAATAGAATTATAGGAGGTTCTTTACAAATGATCCTAAATCTATTTGAATATGTAGTTTGTTCTTGTTAGAGACAACAACTCTTCCTCTCTTATGTGCAATAACTTTCACAGTATTTTCTGTAAAATTCTGTCATGTCTTTAGAGAACTTTTAAGGTTGGATCACTCTTTAATCAAATATTTTGGGTTTTTTTTAAAGAAAGCACAAACATATTTTTAAATTATTCAGGATGCACAAATGTTCTTAGGTGCCTGACACCATAGGTGACTAGAGGTGACTTCAAAAATGACTTCAAAAGCCCATTTAGAGTTGGCTTCTGTTCACCTCTGCTGGTTTTAATATGGCCTTGATGTACAAACTTCATCTTTAATTAGAAAAATATTCTGCTGATTTTGTGTTTTTGCATAAGTCTGTTATAAATCCCTGGTAAGGTGTCATAATATTACAGAAAGACCACCATAAAAGAAGATAAACAGAATTTATTCTTACTATTATCATGATTATTACTGCTTACGTGGTGCAATAAACGTGAGCAGCTTACCAGTTGTGCATATCAAACTAAGGACATTAAATCTTCTTTTCAACACAAAAAATCCCCACTCTGTGGTTCAGGAGGTTATTCTTCTCCATCCCTGGGCACTGGATGTTTTTCACAAGTTTTGTTGCCAGTGGTTCCCCCTGAAGCCCCTCTTTGGCCATCCCCAGTGGTGGGGCTCCAGAGAAGATGCTGATACAGGACATTAAAGTCCTCCAGAGCCCCCAGGCACAGCCCCCCACTGCCTAGAGCTGTCACCTCACCTTTGGGAATAAATTGTCATAGAATCATAGAATGGTTTGGG
>NW_010145151.1:0-3871 GCF_000699245.1 Pterocles gutturalis
CGGGGCCCCCCCGGCCTGCGTCCCTCCAGCCTGCGTGACAAAGGTCGGGTGATCAGGAGGGTGAATCTGTGCTATGAAAAACCAGCCACTGCAGCAGGTCGCTGTGAGCCCTCGGTGGAGGAGTGGGTGGGTGGGTGCTGCAGGTCCCCCCCGCGCCGGCCCGTGAGCCGCGTTTGTGCACCTTGGAGGGAGCGCAGTGTGCGCAGTCGGGACTGACCACGGAGGGACAAGCTGGGGTCACTGCGCCTTCAGTTAGGCTGGAGGTTGGAGCCCCGCTGAGATGGGGGCTGCTGGCAGGAGAGTGGTAGTGGCTTAGGGGTGCTTCTGATGGCCTAAGCAAGCGATGCAACTGGAAGAGTTTCGCAATACCACCCAGCTTGCAGTGGGGTTTTCAGAGGTGTCATTGTAAAGATAGGATTTCTCCTCTGCTTGCCAACAAGTTTCTGGAGGACAAATAAGTTGAACGCCATCTTGTTAAGAATAGGTGGGTAAAAGGGCCAAGAGAAGCTGTCAAATGACTTGGCCGAAGAGATTTTTCCATAAGACAAAATTTTGGTCCTGGTCACACACCCTTTTCATTGTCTTCTGGTGATTAGGGAGAAGTAAATGCTCAAAGATGCTGTGGATGCCCCATCCCTGGAGGTGTTCAAGGCCAGGCTGGATGAGGCTTTGAGCAAACTGGTCTAGTGGAAGGTGTCCTTGCCCGTGGCAGTGAGGTTGGAACCGGATCTTTAAGGTCCCTTCCAACCCAAACCATTCTATGATTCCATGATGCTATGATTATTTTGGTGCTAAGCAAGCAGAGCTTCTTTCCCATTTCTGCTCCTGTAAAGGAGTACTGCGTTAGGTACTTAATTAACAGCACTGTTTGATGTTTGCTGTTTGATGGGTCTCTTTCAGATGACTTTTCTACTGATTTGAATTTTGTCTGGAATATAACTTTTTCTGTGCATGTTTGTTCAGGAGAGAATTATTCTGTTGGAATTCCACCCAGCTGTGTATAAGCTGTGATCAGAGGTATACTTATGTATACATATGTGTTTTCCTCCACACGTTCAGTATTTGAAAGATGTCAGTTCTTTTTCACCTCTTTAGTAAATGGAAAGATCTTTGTGCATTCCTTGTACCAAGTGCTAAGGGCTTGCTTTGAAGATCGGTCTGTAACAACTGGAGGAGCATGTGTATGTGTCTGAGTTGACATACTTACTTCCCAATTACAGAAGGGGTTAAGAAATATTCCCCTCTCATTATCTTCAATGAATGTAGGTACAACTGAAGTGTGTGAAGTGATCCTGCAAGCTGAACATTCTGAACTGAGATTTCCCTGAGAGCCACAGGGCCTGGCATTGTAGGGGCAATTTGATCATAATCCCCCTAATGCCCAGTGGGAGCTCACAATGAGAGAGTAACAGGCATTCAAATACCTCCTGTGTCTTTGGACTTCTCTACCCGCTGCACTATAATTAACAGTCTACAACTCAGGGATGCTCTATAATAAGGCAAAGAGAGTCTTCATAAAAATTCCTTGAGCTTTGGACCAAAGTTTGCAAGTAGCTATGTACCTGCTGCGTTTACAATATTTCTCAGTATTTGTTGGAAGTGAAATAAGTTACACAAGGAGAACAGTGAAAATCTTCTAAGGATGGCTCAATTGAATTGTATGTTATCTTTTTATTACAGCTGGAGTAATGTTTGTAATATACCTGGAGCCCACAAACGCTTCATAATGAAATTTATACATTTATTCTTTTTTAATATACCCTGGGAAATTGCTCTGAGGTTTATTAATCTACTTATTTCGGAGGAACAATTTAACATTCATAAACAGAAGAGTATCACTTTTGATTTTGAACACAGAAAATATGTTTAGACTTTTCAGGAAAGTGTGCACGAGTGAGGAGTGGAAATACCGAATGCAGCAAACTGTGGAAATTTACTGCAGGAGCTGTCTGGCTGTGTTGCCTGATATTCCAGCACTATCATATGGAATCATAATTTTTGCCCATCATTATCAGAGCCATGTTCAGCAACCGAGTGAGATACACTTATTTTCACTAGTACCCTTACTCAGATGAAAAGTTTTCCTGATTACTTGTACCTATCTCTGAGAAGAGGAGACAGACAGAAACCCCTCAGAATTCCAAACACTTCTTTCTTCAAGAGTTGTTATTTTTTTGTGTTATATTTGAAGCATTCAGTCATTTGCCTGTCATTTACATTTTCAAAAACGTTGGAATTTATTTTCTAGCAGTTGCAGGGGAGGAATTATTTAAAATCTGTACACAAAGTATCTTATGAATGTCATATCTCTTTGGTGAAAACATCTGTATGTATTATTCACGGGAATATGTGAAGAGGAAGAGGTTATTTTTCTTACCTTAGTAGAGATTCTGTTTCAGACCACCAAACTGAGGTGGGGAGGTCTACTCCAAATGTGGAGTCTGAAATTGGCTGAATTACACATTCAGGGCTAATTCTGAGGCTTGTGGTTTGTATAATTTCAGTGACAGGTTTGCCTGACTACAGGACCTAAGAAGCAAGTTCGTTTTTTGTTAGTGCACACTGAGGGCACGCAGTGGGTCATCTATGCTGACCAGTGACTCAGAGGTGAGGTTTGGTCTGATCTGTGCCTCCCCTGTCTCACTAGGAGACAGAGGGGCAGGAGGGTAGGGGCTCCATTTAGGTAACTGCAAAACGAGGGATGTCTCACGTGTTTGTGCTCCACTGGCCTTACTGAGCTCAAAGCAGCTCAGCTAACAAAAGCAGTTTAAAAGTCAACTTACTTCAAATGCTTCTTCAGCCTTTAATAAAGTTATATTGCTTCAATTTTGTACAATCAAGTCAAAATAAACCAGAAATATCCCTGAAATTTACTCACCCTGAAACAGGTTTCCAATGGACGATTGCAAAGGGAAAGTTTGAGTCACACTTCATAGGATGCTCATAGAGCATCTATTTTTTATTGCCACTTTGTATCCGGGAGGTCACTGCTGCAGCCCAGCCAAACTATTCACGGAGGTAAAAGGCTGATGATGTGTAAATAGTTGCTCATTCATTAGTCTGCAGGGCATAACCTGATAGCTTGTAGTCCTGGGCAATTCTTCAGAAGAACAGCTTTTTTCTTACAGTGGAAATAAAGGTCTAAGTGATTTGAGTACCATGGTCTCAGGCACTGAGTTGCAGTAGCGCACCATACTAAAGCAGAAATCTTTTTACATACTCGGAAAGTATATGCAAATAAGTTGCATTTTTTTTTGAATACTTATATTTTTCAAATGTATTAGGCCAGTATCTTTTTGTAATAGTTCTGTGGTTGGGGAACGTGACTCTGAGGGATTCAGTTTGCATAAATTTTCAGGTTACAAGTACTTTTATTTGTTGCTTAGTAGGATGTCTGTCTGTCACTTCCTAAACAAATTCAGAACTTCAGGTACCTGTGAGCCTGCCTGAGTCCCTGAAGTTGTTTTTGTTTTTGTTTTTTTTTGTTTTTTTTGTTTTTTTGGTTTTTTTTTTTTTTTAACTGCGCGTGTGTCAGACACTGAAATTGTTCAGATATTCATGAGGAAGGTGAGAGGAATGCCATATTGAGATTGATAAAGCCTTCTGTCACAAGAGATGGTGCATGACAGGTATTCTTTCTTCAGCCAGATATAAATCATGCTTATCAAAGGTGTATAAACGATAAACATTTTTGTCCGCTACCATTAACTTCCTCCTTCGTTCTCCTCTTCACGGGCACACGTGTCTCTTGGCTCTCACTCTGTACACCGCACATCTCCAGGGGGACTAGCGCCGGGCGGGACGCCGGCGGCGAGGGGACGGGGCCGGTGCAGGAGGCGGGGCGGCAGGAGCTGTCCGAGGTGGCTGCGGG
>NW_010145152.1:0-5930 GCF_000699245.1 Pterocles gutturalis
CCAGCCAGTTCCCAATCCATCTCATCTAGTTCTTTTTAAGCTCAAAAAGTGTTCAGAAGTCAGCAATGGGGCATCAGTTATAGTGTTACACATTTGTCTTCTGCAAAGAATTATTCCTTCCTAATAACGCCCATGATTAAAATTATTAACAGTAGCTGTCAGTGAAAGAGTAATTTTCTGTTTTATCAAATCATGATCATTCTCTTTGGAAACAAATCCAGAAAAGACAATTTGAATGCATAATCTGGATCTGTGGGATCAGTGAAAGAAACAAATCAAAAATCTGAGAACTCAGTAGAGACCAAACCTGTGTGATGCCCTGCAGACTTCAGGAAAAGCACCCCTCTACTTACAGTGCAGATCCCTGTGGAGATATGCATCTTTGCACCCAGCAGCATATGAGATTCCTCTCACTGACTATATAGATCAACACCACCTCAGACTACAGTCAGAAGCAGAAATATAAGGTAATTGAAAATAAAGCTCTGGGGAGCTATAATAAAGTTCTTACAGGGGTTTTGCATAGTCAGGGAAATTCTGTACCAATTTGTGAGCAGTGTTCAAAGTAAGCCCCAGATGGAGTCAACCCACCCCACCATCAAGGCAGGCAGCTTTACTGGTGAAAAAAATCCATTGCCATCTGCAGATTGTTTGTTCTCTTCCGTGTCTCTGTGCATATATCCACACTCAGGCAAGGTCACAGAAATCAGGTATGAGAGTGGATGAGCCCTTGAGCCTTTGCCGGAGGGAGATGGAGTTGGATCCTTTCCAGCAGCGAAGTCAGGTCTCTGTCTCCATGCCATCATCCATGACTTGAGCTTTAGCTGCTCTCCCTCAATGATGCCTCATCCTGACCTGGTCACAGCTGCTTTGTCTATTTCCCTGGCAAAATTATAAATTTGAGAAATCACCCTGGCCAGCTCTGTGCAGAGAGCTGCCTAAGGACCAAAACTGGAGAAGGGAACAGGGGAGTGAGAGCCAGATTGCCATGAGTAAGAGCCAGACCACCAGATCCCTGAGCACACACGAAAAACAAAATAGGAAAATAATCCCAGTCCACCTGTTTCCTTCTCCTGCACAGGAAAAAAACACATCTACATTAGCAAGTGTCCCAAGGGCAGATATCTGGGGAGAAACAACTGGTGATAAGCACAAGCACTCACACACGTGTTGTCAGCGGGATGCACATCAGCCCAGCTCTAGTCTACTGCTCTGAGCTGAAGGTCCACGAGCAGTTGGAGTGCATTTGGGGCAATCCTGGAGCACATTTGCGGTCACTTTCATGCCAAAGAAACCCAATTTGTGCACTTCCAGACTACTCTGCCATGTGAAGAAAATGCACAGCAAAGGGGATGAACAGATGGTTTTCTTCAAAAGCTCTCTCCTGACACAAACTGATCCACTAACACAGATGCACCTTGAAGACAACATTCACCCTGAGTTAACTGTGGCTGTGTTTACCTGGTGGCTGACCTGTGATTTACATGTGTTTTAACCCAAACCTCTGCCAGAGAGCCGCAAAACTTAAAAGCCTGTGCCGTGAATTCATGTCCATGTGGCTTCCCGAGAGTGGAAGTCAAAACTCGTATCTCACTCTACAAGCCGGCAAAGGGGAAGACTAGACACATCGCTCTTCAATGCAGGCAGACACAGGGGGGTGAGTGGAAAGTGTTTTGCGTTTGGCACCTACAATGCTGTCCCCCATTTTGCATTGCGCTCTAAAGATGCACATGCCGTCCATTATTCTGCTAATTAGGAATGCTCTGCCTATTTCATTTGGTGTCATTTACAAGCTGAGGAAAATATCACTACTTTCAGTATCTAGAATATAGCTCAGCTTGAGCAGGAGCGGCATTTCCATTTCACTGAGACAGACACACAGTTTACCTACGTCAGTGTTTTCCAAACAGTAGTAAATTCATTTTTAAAAATTGAGTTTCCTAGGTACAAAACAATGCCAAAACCTTTACTCCAGAAAACAAGAAATTTCTTTCTGTAACAACACTTTTTAAAATAATATGATTTCTTGGTTTGGAATGTGGTTTCCTATTTTATAAATGTAACCTTATGACATTTTGTTTCAAGCTAATTTTATTTCAAAAATTGATGTCAGTTAGAAGAATGAAATTAAATATAGTAGTTCAACTACCAGTATATGGTACATTTTCTTTTGAGTCGAAGGAAGTAATTGGGTGGGAGGGTTTCTATGGATGGAAGTGAGTGATGTGTGTGATTACATCTGTGTATGACACTGGCTGAGCAACATGCCATGTGAGTGATTTCCAGAAGCATTTCTCCATGAGCATCAGCATGCTGGGAACATACTTTAAATGTTGTGAAGATAAAAAAACATAGACATATATACATATATCCCCAGGTACAGAAAGGAAGTCCTTCACCATTTAGGTTTGAGCACAGGTCTGACGAATAGTGGCTGAGGGGGCTGGGGGTGTTTAGTCTAGAGAAGAGCAGGCTGAGGGTAGATCTTATCACTCTCTACAACTACCTGAAAGGAGGTTGTAGTGAGGTGGGTGCTGACCTCTTCTCTAAAGTAACAAGTGATAGGACAAGAGGAAATGGCCTCAGGTTGCACCAGGGGAGGTTTAGGCTGGATATTAGAAAAAAATTCTTCACTGAAAGAGTGATCAGGCATTGGAACAGGCTGCCCAGGGAAGCGGTAGAGTCACCATCCCTGGAGGTGTTCAAGAAACGTGTAGATGTGGTGCTTGGGGACATGGTTTAGTGAGTTAGGTGGTGTGGGTTGGACTTGATGATCCTTGAGGTCTTTTCCAACCTCAATGATTCTATGATTCTATGATTTAGAACTAAAATCTGAACATGGACTTGTTTGGTACCAAGGTACCTTCAAACAGGTGAGAAAGTACTGCTGAAAACACCAACACCTCAAGAGTACCTGAGGCAGATCACCTTCATTGACGATTACAGACAGAAGAATGCTCATTATTCCATATAAAACTTTCCATATCATCTAAGAGACAAGATGGACCTTATAACCTCTGACTCAAGAGTAATTCTATATGCTTCAAGTTTTCCACAGAAAAAGTATTTTGTCTTTAAGATATATAATCACAAAAACATTTTACTTTTTTTCTTTATTGTAAAAGAACTTGATTCTGTGAAGAAAAGAGAAAATAATTCACTCTACATTGGGCAGCGCTTGCACAGTACATGGCCAGAAAGTGGAAAATTCATGCTCAGCATGAACATACTTTAAAATTCTACACTTCTGCATTCCCAGAAGGACAAAACCATATCACACAGCCATTAATGTACACCACAAGAAACTTGCAGTTCCACAGTTTCATCGTACAAATTAGTCAGCCTTCTCCTCTCCTCATATTCATAGTGGTTGAGTTGAACCTTTGTTTTGGTCAAATATCACCTCCCTTACCCATGTTGACTTCAGTACCCAAGTACCTTCTTGAAGAGTAATACATTACTCATCAGAAAAGATTGCAGAATATTATTACCATAGCGTAATTTCTTTGGCAGAGGAATGTAATTTCTTAAGTGTGGTCCTTGCCTCTTTGAAGCGCTATTCACTGAGAAATTCACAGCCACCCACATCCCATTTCCACCACACATAGTCCATGTTTTCTGTACTGCAGCTGGTCTTTTTTTTTTTTTTCAACAACAAATTCTCACTCAAAAATTCCAGTTTATAAACACAGAAGCCCTTCACCAAAAGAGAAAATCAGAAAAATCTCAGCCCGTAAATAATTAATGGTAAATATAAGGGAGAAAGAACACAGGGAAGATCTTAAAATAGGCTGAAAAGCCACTAAGAGCTATAAACATAGAGAAAAACACTGCTGGCTGAGGGAGTGTCTTTACCACATGCTACTGAAATTTGGGACATCCACTGAAGAGATAGCTCTCCAAATATGCTCCGTTTCTACATTCCTTCACTGACAACAGCTACTGACCACTTTTGGAGACCGCGCATTGGCCACATCTATGTTCAGCAGTCCAGGCAGAGCAGGGCTACAAATATCTTCCATACAAACTCAAGCCAAAGTATGAAGTCCTCCCTCCCAATAGCCACCATTTCCACACATTTCAAAACAAGTATTTCATGGGGATGAGTAACTACTGTAACTTACCCTTGTGGGAGCAATGCAAACCAATATTAACCTAGATCATGCATGATACATTATACTGTAACTCATGAAGGAAGAAGCCATGTAGCATGGATAAAGGTATCAGAAATTTATGGAGGATTTAGATCTCTCAGTAGCAGAAAAGTAAAGCCAATATGATGGGCAAAAATTGAATAATTCTTTTTCTGCACTGGTCAATTAAAACATATATGCAAAAGAGCATCGATATATGGAAGAGAAAGGCTATTCTTCTAAGCAAATTTCTTCTGCATGTCAGCAATATTTTGTGTTGTATCTAAATTCATGGCTTGAAATTATTCAGGGAATGGTTAAATAATGTAATGCATCAAATTCATTTTAAAATGAACTGCATTTCCAACTTTCCGGACACCACAAATTATTCTCAGTTGTAATTTACAATAGGCAAGTGTTAATTTACCTAACCCATATTTTATGAATATGTATTGACTAATTGCAAGTCCATGGTAAATAAATACATGATTTATATGCAAGCAAGTAACACAATCAATTTTCAATCTACTGCCTCAAATATAGTATCAGACTGTCACAAGATTATTTGCATTGACACGAGATGTCATCGTTCTGTGAACTGCAAAATGTAAATGTGAAGCATTATTCCACAGCCACCAGTGGATCATGCCCAGCAGTAACGTCCACAGCAAAACCTCAGAATGTCAGTGGCCCGTCTGCTGCTTCTTGGCCACGAATTGAACAAAACTCCAATCTAAGCAGGACAGTCTTCACTCAGGGAGTGGTTGTGCTGCCAATTCTGTTTCGTACGGTGACTCCTCATTTAACACTTCCTCTTCTCACCTACCTGGAGAGAGCAGCACTGCTGCCATTAGGTAATGGGAGCAGAGGATGCAATTGTGCCCTCTGCATACTTGGACTTGGCCTTTCAGGTCACAATCGTTGTTAAGAGCAGTTAATCAAGCTTTCAAATTAGTGCAAAGCTCTGTCCCGCTTCTTTTTTGAGTGCTAGGGCTCATCTTAAACAAGACTCACTGGACACGCTGCATCAGGGTTTTTACTGGTAACACTGTTCCCAAATCACCGGCTGGTTTTTGCACTCTAGTCACTACCATTAACATTTTTCAATTAAATAGAACATGCGTAAATAACATTCCATGTTGAAGTGCTCCTAACCTTTTCTTTAACCAGATATCTTGAGATTCACTTGCTGTCTCCAAAACTAAATCTCCACACTAAGAAAAACAGTCCAAGCGAATCCTTTGGATGCTTTGTGCAGATGCACCTCAGAGTCCTGTAGAGAAGTAAATTTCCCAGTCTGTACAGATTTCCATGTTCCTTAGACATGGCTTCATTTTTCCTTCTGCTTCTCCTTGATGAATCCCTGAAGGATGCCTGAATTGTGACCTGGGTTTGCACTTTCACCTCTTGACAACAGGCAGTTTTCCTTGTGGTAATACTAAATATCAGGAATATTTGGCAGAAGTTACTTGTGTCTGGCTACTAGTTTTAGAGCATTGCTGCTTCCCATCTTTTTTTTTTTTTTTTTTTTTTTTTTACATCTCTTAAGGCATTTTTTTGCATTGTCAAAAAAGAAAAAAAAAAGTCACCTTTCAAGCCACAGTCATGTGGGAGTCAAGTGGGAGAACTCAGTTGCCTAAACAGAGGTTTATAAGGCTACTGGGGATCATGCATGTCCTACATGTGTTCATCCAAAATGTGAGTTACCCAGAGACCCTCTGTCGTGTCTGCCCCCCACGGTGGGGGAGAAGGGCAGTCACAAATATTTCAGATGGCCCTAAACCTCTTTATGTAGGG